>NC_064285.1:66517091-66522196 GCF_019186545.1 Solanum stenotomum
AGTCAATCTCCACTCCTGCTACCAGTGCTGCAACCATGATTGTTCTGTCCCATGTGAGTTGGTTGTCAGCCTTTGTCGGCGACATCCTGTTACGCGCCAACAACCAAAAGAACTTGGACACAAAATTCAATTTGGCCTTTCAGATACCTAACCGAGATGCGGCGACCCACTCTGCACGCTCGCCATCTGCAACAATGTACCGTTCAGCATTCTTCTGGAAAAACACTGCTCCACATGATGTCCCATCTGTACTCAAACTCCGCTGTGTTTAGTGACCAAGAGTGACCTATGGTCGGACCATAAAGAAAGCGGCTGATGGTGGCATGTGATATGTCCACCGGACAACCCTGGACTATAGTGGAAGTGAGAAGATCTTGGTCCATGGGCTTTGACCTCTTGGAGATCGAGCCACAGAGAGTGGCAGAATATGAGGCGTAGAACTCTCGCACAGTCTCCTTACTATAAGTCCCAGGGTATCGAGCCATCCAATCACACTTGTGAAGGTTAAAAAGCTGGTGGATATCAGGGACAGTGTGCAAGCTCTCCGTGAGGACTCTGCGCTCCTCTGTAATAAGTCGGGCCATCTTTCCTTTGTTATTTCTCATCTTGGCATCCTTATAAATTTTCCATTGGCCCTCAACACACCATCTGTTTGGCTCGCCGGCCATTGGAGTAGGATCCTCATTCCTTGGTGCTGGTATAGACTTCGAGCTAGTGGCCTCATCAGACGAGGCAACTTGGTCATCCTGGCTGGACCCTGTGGCTGACTTAGCCTTGGACCCCAAAGCATGGGCAAACTTAGACCCTGAAGCATGGTTGGACTCAGAGCCCGAAGCATGGCTGGACTCAGAGCCCAAAGCATGGGCAGACACGGAGCTAGACGCAGACCCAGTAGCTGAACTGGAAGCAGCTCCAGTTGGTGACCCGATCAGTGTGTGCTCCTCAGAGACAGTGACTACGTCAGTGATCACCTTCTGGGAGGTGCCTCTGGTGGCTCGGGGTGTTATGGGGGAAGTCCTTGTGTTGGGAGGAACGTATGTTGGATCTTTTTCCGTGTTCGTGTCCTTATCAATTAGCCTGAAGCTAAGAGCAACAGATTTTGACTTGCCCTGTTTTGCATAGGTGACTAGCTTCTTGGGTGTTATCGTACCTGTGGAAGCAATATTAGTGCCAAAACTAACCATAAATAAACAAAAAAATCTTTTAGAACTATAAACGAACAGTAACAAAGTCCCAAAACAATTTCAGACAGAGGCTACAGTGGTCATCCACGGAGGGGACCTACGGTTCGTAGATTGATCTACGATCCATGAAACCCTTCCGTGGATCAGAAGACCAACAATATTGGTCACAGATCTACGGACTGTAGTCCACATCTGTGGTTTCATACTTGGTGAGATTTTCAAGTGCATCAAACCATGAACCCGATCTACGGATCGTAAACGGGGTATCGTGGATGCAATTTGTGCCAGGTTTCAGCCAATCTTTATTTGCAAGTCCACATCTTAGATCATTTTCAACAATTTCCTAGTCTAACCATGCATTTCAACATTGAATCATGCTAGTTTGTCATTCTCAAGATTCCGATTAATCATTTGAACAAGTATTTAAGACAAATTTTGGAACCCTAGGTCGAAACATATATGTAGACTCATAATCACATACAACAAGGCAATAATCACTATCTATCGTTCCAAGGGTATTGTAACTTCCAATTTTATCATGCAATTTCATTTAACAATTACCCAAGGTCAAGAACCAACTCCCGACTTTCTATATTCAATCTATGAACCAAAATTCAAAGTGAGGGAAAAGTCTATTACCTTACAAGCAACGAGGAGTGGGGTGATTGCGTGACGACACTAAGCTTAGCAAGACCAAGGAATCACCTCTTTGTTACTAACCCAACACCGGACCCTTTTGTGGAATATGGAATGAGTTGTATTTGAAAATGGAAAGGAATTGTGGGATTATAGGGGAATGGAAGGGATGATTTTATGGGGGAGTTATGGAGTGATTTAGGGAGGTTATGGGATGGTGAAACGGTTGGAGAGTGAATGGAGAGAAGTGGAAGTGATTTTAAATTAGGGGAGTTTTTAAATGAGGGGGTCCGGGTCGGGTCAGACAGAACTAGGGTTTGGACTCATGAGACCCCGTCTACGGTCCGTAGATGAGGACCGTAGATCACCCTTACACTTAGAAAAATTGAGAGGCATACCTGGGGTCTACGGACACCATCCACGGTCCGTGGATTGAAAGACGGACCGTCGATGGGGTTCGTAGACCTCTGTACCAGACCATTTTCTGTAGATTTTTCATGGTGTACCTGCACATGTAACAACCAATAGGCTATTCTTTTTACATTTTTTGGACACTTTTTAGACACAGACTCTATGCTAATTCTAGCCAACACTAAAAAAAAAACTAAAACACATATCTAAATTGATACAGAGACACAATTAAACAAAGAAACTACTACATGGAAAATAGAAACCTATCGTTGGCTAGATTGTAAATCTTGGGTTGCCTCCCAAACACCACTTGATTTAACGTCGCGGCACGACGCAAGTTTCTTGATTACTCAGACTTCATCAAGATTGTAGGTCTCAATCACTTCTTGACACTTTCAACATTTCCCAGATAGATCTTGATTCTTTGCCCATTTACCATGAACCTTGTTCCTTCACTATTCTCAAGCTCAACCGCTCCATGGGGGAGCACTTTTGTGAGCAAAAATGGCCCAGTCCATTTGGACTTGAGTTTGCCTGGAAACAAGGGCAACCTAGAGTTGAATAGAAGCACAAGATCACTAACCATAAATTCACGCTTTTCAATTCTTTGATCATGATACCGCTTCATCTTCTCTTTGTACAAGGCTGAACTTTCGTAAGCTTTTAGGCAGAACTCATCAAACATATTCAAGTCATTCATTCTTTGATTTGAAGCGGCGCCCCAATCCAAATTTAGCTTCTTCATTGCCCACATCGCCTTATGCTCTATCTCTATCGGTAAACGACAAGACTTTCCATATACAAGTTGGTAAGGAGACATACCTATGGGGTCTTATATGTAGTGCGATAGGCCCATAGAGCATCATCAAGCTTTCTTGACCAATCCATTCTATTAGCATTTACAGTCTTTGCCAAAATCTGTTTAATTTCTTTGTTGGACACTTTAACTTGCCCACTAGTCTGTGGATGGTAAGGAGTGACTACATTGTAGTGGACACCATATTTCTCAAGTAGTGCCTTGAACAACTTATTACAAAAGTGAGAACCTCCATCGCTAATTATAGCCCTCGGTGTACCTAATCTGGAGAAGATATTCTTTTTCAAGAATGCGGTGACACTTTTGCCTTCATTGTTGAGGAGCGCAATTGCTTCCACCCACTTCGATACATAATCAACCGCAACAAAAATATACTTCATCCCATATGAACTCACAAATGGACCCATAAAATCAATGCCCCATACATCAAACAACTTTATCACCAATATAAGATTCATAGGTAACTCTTGCCTCTTGAAATCCCACCTTCTCTTTGGCAACGATCACAGGACTTGGCGAAATCATGAACATCTTGGTGGATGGTAGGCCAATAGTACCCACACTGCAAAATCTTATGTGCAGTTCGAATACCACTATGATGCCCATCAACAGGCGATGAATGACATGCTTCAAGTACACTCAACATCTCAACTTCGGGCACACAGTGACGAATAATCCCATCAACACAACTAGATACAAGTAAGGCTCATCCCAAAAGAATTTCTTCATATCATGCATAAACTTTTTCCTTTGGTGAAAAGACAATTTAGGAGGCACAATATCGCTTGCCAGATAATTATCAAAGTCTGCGAACCAATCAAATCGTGAGAAGTAGCCAATACCTGTTCATCTGGAAAAACATCATTAATTTTAGCCTTATCTCCAAGGTTTAGCATAGCCTTTTCCTCTAATCTGGACAAGTGATCGACAACTTGATTTTCGGTCCCCTTTCTATCTTTTACCACAAAATCAAACTCTTGCAGCAACAATACCCATCTAATCAACCTGGGTTTTGCATCCTATTTCGCCATCAAATACCTCAAAGCAGAATGGTCAGTATGCACTATGACCTTAGTACCAAGCAAGTAGGATAGAAATTTCTTGAATGCAAAAACCACCGCAAGAAGTTCTTGTTTGATCACAGTATAATTCTTCTGGGCCACATTTAGAGCTTTGCTAGCTTAGTAAGTAGGGTGAAGAATTTTCTCTCGCCTTTGTCCCAATACTACACCAAGTGCCACTCCACTCGCATCGCACATTACCTCAAACGGTTTTCCCCAATTCGGTGAAATAATGATAGGTGCAGTAACCAACTTCTCCTTCAACTCTCCAAATGCTCTAAGATAAGCATCATCAAAATAGAACTTGCACTCCTTCTCGAGCAATTTGCATAACGGATGTGCAATTTTTGAGAAATCTTTGATGAATCTCCTATAAAAACCTGCTTGCCCAAGAAAAATTCTAACACCTTTTACAGAAATGGGTGGCGGCTTTTCTATTACTTCAACTTTAGCTCTATTAACCTCAATACCTTTCTCTGAAATTCGATGACCCAACACTATACCTTCTTTAACCATAAAATGCCACTTCTCCCAATTTAGCACCAAGTTGTAGTCTTCACACCTTTTAAGCACCTCAGCCAAGTGATCCAGACAATGATCAAAAGAATCACCTACAACTGAAAAATCATCCATGAACACTTCAATAGTGTCTTCCACCATATCAGAAAATACAGACATCATACAGCGCTGGAAGATTGCTGGAGCATTGCACAACCCAAATGGCATCCGTTTGAACGCAAAAGTCCCATAAGGGCAAGTGAAAGTGGTCTTCTCTTGGTCTTCTGGAGCTATAGAAATTTGATTGTAGCCTGAATACCCTTCAAGAAAACAATACCAACCTTTTCCTGCATGTCTATCCAACACTGGTCCATGAACGACATAGGAAAGTGGTCCTTTTCTGTCCACGCATTCAACTTCCGGTAATCCATACAAACTCTCCATCCAGTAACGGGCCTCATTGAACAAGCTCATTTCTTTCATTTGGAACCACAGTAA
>NC_064285.1:66523118-66541404 GCF_019186545.1 Solanum stenotomum
GGATCATACTACAGCATGTCTGGGCAAACTCCTCATGCCACATATCTCCCATCTCACAGTGGACATGCTTCTTTCAATGCTGCTGCACAATCATCCCATATGCAGTTTCCGGGCTTGTATCATCCACCTCAGCCCGCTGCAATGGCTAACCCTCATCATATGGGCAGTGCCATGGCTGGAAATGTCGGGGTTGGTATGGCTGCAGCTGCTCCCGGAGCTCAAGTGGGTGCGTATCAGCAACCTCAATTGGGTCATCTGAATTGGACAGGGAACTTCTGAAGAATGAATAAATGTCTGTTAATTTTGGCCCTATTTTATGTGGGATTACATTAGCTATAGAATTTTCATTTTCTTGTGGAATGAGAAGCACATAGTATTTCAAAATTAATGCTTCAATGTCAATATTTTCCCAAGTTTAGTGTCTTCATGGTCAAGTAGCCCTACACTATCCATTTTCCTTGTTGGGTTAAGCACATATTGTGTTAGGTTGACGGTATAACTTTGTCATAGGATAAATTTATACCGTCAACCAAACACAATATAAATTTTATCCCAAGCTTAATCGTGCTCTTTATCCTAATTCCTACGTGACAACTCCTTTTAAATATCCCAACTCATGCATACTCTGACAAATTTAAATTTCAAACACATACATTTATTTGCGTGCTTTGGTATTTTTGGATTTAAATTATGTAATGATATATGGGTACAATCATAAAAAACAAAAACTTGCAATATGCAAATCTCTTTTAGAATATATGTACATGTCTTTAAAACGTATTATTCAAAAACAAGAGAAGTAGCAACACATGAAAATCATAGTAAAAGACTTTGAGCACTTTGAACCTTGTTTTAGATCTATTTAAAAGAATGCCAACACATATACAACCCCTCAAACTTGCCCTCATTTTTCATTTTGGCACTCCAACTTAGCCTTGTTCCATTTTAACCCTTAAACTCCATTTTTTCTGTACCGTTTAAACACTTATACTATTTTTTATGATTTGTTTTTATTTAATTGCAATTTCTTATTTTTAAAAAAATAGACGTGTGCCTGTTAATTTCGTAAAAAAATTAAACTTTCGCGAACGAAAATAAAAGTTTTCATAATATTATTTTTTGATATTTCTCTGTATTTTTGCATGAAAATAAATTGACAAAAGTTCTTTGATTTTCTTTCTTAAACATTCAATTAAATTAAATAACACTACTTATTTATTTTTTCTTATCATCTAGGCTACCTAAATTTAACGCAAATACTCACTTTTAATTTTTAATATAAATCAATACGAATAAAAAAAACCCATCTTCAAAAAGACTCGACTGACTTTTGATACGCTCAAATTACACCCCCTAAAGAAGCATAAGCGGTCGTTATCAAGTAAAGAACCAAAAACTTGTAGGTTGGGGTCGATCCCACGAGGAAAATGGTTTAGACTTTAATTTAACCAACAATTATATTCGATTAGTCAAATTACTTTCAGAAGCAAGTAATAAAAAAGGGTTTTTTTGTGAAACAAATTGTAAGAATTTAATAAGTAATTAGCAATCAAAACTCAATTTTGGTTGTTATCAAGATGAGAGAAATAACTAAGGTATATGTGTTCCCCACAAGCTCATAACGCAGTAATCCTAGTAATAACAATCCTTTCCTAGTGTACTACATGCAAAGTGATAAGTAGGTATCTCAAAATCCTTGGTCCGACATCTAGAGAATTTCACCTCGCACCTTGGTTCGGCTACGTGTGTATAATTTACTAACCCTTACCTTTACCTCATATTAGACATCATAATCGATGTTTGACTTAGTTATTACTTTGCACCAATCGACACTAGCCTATTACATAGTATCACACTAAATCTATGTTGATAATTCTTTTCTTGTTGATTACCTCCTTGGTCCGACAAGTAGCAATAAGGCGAGTTCTAATGCGTGCACTCATTAAAAAGACTTCTAAATGAAAGAATTATCAATGCATGCAAAACACTATTCAAGAATTGCTTATTTACTATTCATACTTTGTTAATCGCTCATGGTTCCCACAACCCTAGTTGTGGAGTTTAGTTACCCATAATCATATGAACACAATTCATTATTTTAGATGAAAGAATTATGAATGTACGTAAGAAGAATAATAAATCCAGAAATTCAACCTGAATTGCAACACCAAAATCTTCAAAACGAACTTAGGAAATTAATAATTGCTAGGTTTGCAAGAATAATCTCCCAAGTCACAAAATAGAACTAAAGTAATAATGTCTAACCCCCAAAAACGAGGTTTACATGCCTTATTTATAGAAAACAAGTCCTAAATTAAAAGGGAAACAAAATAAGGAAAGTTTGTTACAAGCACGCGTCTTCATTCCACGAGACTGACTCACGGACCGTCAATGGATCTACGGTCCGTGAGTCCCTTCCGTCAGCCAGGACTTAGAAAATATATCAACTTCCAAAAATCAGCTTCTCTGAAGCAAACGACGGAACTGCAGTACGGACCGTAGATCGATCTACGGTCCGTCAATCCCCTTCCGTAGCTCCACACTTAGAATCTTCAAAAATCAGGTACTGGAACCCTCACAGTCTCAATCTATGGATCAACAGTATGGTTCGTAGAGTCACCGTGGTTCCACACTTGGTTAGATTTCCCTAATTTGTCTTCCATGCCTTGGCTTCTGATCTACGACCACCATCTATGGAGCGTCAATGGACCTACGGTCCGTAGATCACCTCCGTAGATTCCCTTTTCTACATTTCTTACAGTTGTCTCTTTAATTCCGCGCCTGAACATCTTTCCTGCAAAATATGATAAAAACACATAATAACCGATACAAAAAGGCCCTAGATACACACAACTTGTAAGTGAAATGTATTAGAAACACCGTAAACTCACGGTATATCAACACCCTCAACTTAAATTCGTTATTTGTCCTCAAGCGACGCACTAGGACTCTAAACGACACTTGTATAGAAGCAAGCATTTCAAGCACAAGCAATCATATGGCTCTCTATCCCACTCACTTTCCGGGTGAAAAATTTGTTCTCTTAGACTGGACAAGCTAATTCATGTGGATCAAACCATGACAACAATCGACCAACCAACACACAACATACACTGTTTTACTATCACCAAAGTACCAACTTTCCGAAAATGCAACTAGTGCCCTCACTTCAAACGAAATCCCTTTTCTTTCACACAATGACTATGACTTTGAGTACAAGGATTCATTCAACACTCACACTCAGAAACAACTTCAAGTACAGTTAGTGCTCAGTACCATAGGCTTGCCCTTATTTTCACTGCTTAGCCTCCCCAATTTAGACTCTAGGATCACTATAGGACTTTCTTGGCTTGTAACGTAGGCTCAGGATCAGGTGTGGTACATTTGGGTACTTCTTAGTGACTTTCTGCCCTCGTTGACATTACGCTAGGCTTTCAACATCTTTCTGCCCTATTTCTGTCATCCTACCATTTTACCTTCTTTCTCTTGATTTTCTTCAACCATGGATGTGACTTTAGGCTTTTCAGATCTTTTTACTTTTCACTTTTATCTCTTTTTTGCATTTTATGCTTTTTTTTTCTTCAGCTTTCAACAAGTCACATCCATTCCTCTCTTTTCTTTCTTTTAACATCAAACTCTTTTCATATCCATTTTTTCTTCGGTTTCCTCTTTCATAGCCACCTTCAACTTATGAATTTTCCATTGATTGAGGTGCACAATACCTGATATTGGGTCAGGGCCAAGATTGAAGTTACCTTTTACATTAGCCACCCTCAACTTAGGCTTTTGACCTAATATGAGGTGCACATGTCCAAGGAGGGACCGGGGCCAACATAGTAGATTAATGGGAAGGTGAGTTCGGGGTTTAGAAAGAAGTGGTCTAATTTTAGGCTCAAAGCATTTGGATCAAAGGTAACATTTATTTCATTTGGTTGGATCTTTCATTTAGTTAATTTGTGGACTTATCAGAATAAGGGCCTATGATCACCTCCTAGCTTCTAAAGTGAATTGTCTTAGCAAGACTAACCGGGCAAGTTCTAGTTTTACGCAATAACTGTTTGAACAATCACTATTCTCACACACACTTGGCACATAGTTTCATTATCAGATTATCAGATTACCCAGTTCACGTTTCAGCTTAAGTCATGCCATCAAGTTGATTCATTATCATGTCATACTTAGAGCCGACACATTCAACTTGTCTTAGCCTACCAATTCTAGCACACATCACAAAATTTGGACGGGTTATATTTTTCATAAGCCATCATGCTTCAATCTTTTTCTTGCTTCTATACATACAATCCTAACACATGCCGGTTCAACAAAAATTAAACAGTCTCTTGGGGAAAAAGAACACAGGCAAGGAAACCCTAAGAAAAGATTTATGAGTTGGGTTACTCAGACTTCACCCTATCACTCACAATCCATTTACCCCACCCCCAACAAAAATAGATGCTATTGTCCCCAATGTATATAAGAATAATAAAAGATAGCGGATTGGGTGAAGCAAACCTGTGACGCATAAATGAATCATGCACGAGCAGGTGGGTCCGGTTTCCCGGAGCCCGCTGGAGCAATAGTAGGGTCACCCTCAGTAGTGCCCACATCATCCATCAAAGCACCATCAGTGGTGCTCACAATGTCCCTCACAACAGGCGGGACCTCTACAACTAGGGCAGAACTTGATGCCGCTGCAACACTTTCACGCACTCTCTGTTGGCGCAATTGTTCATCTAGAATCGAGGCCCTCTTGGCCTCCTTCTCCTGCCTACGCTGTCTCTTTTGTACTTTTTCCTCCTCAATGCGATTAGAACGGTGCCTCTTACCTTTTGCATGTGTAGGCTCAAGCCCCTCCTTGGCGGTCCCACTAAATAAAGCATCCAGCACCATATCATCATCCAGTGTAGTAGGTGCGGCCTGAGGCTCAACTATAGGGGCGACAAGAATGGCATCAACGTCGGTCTGGAGACTAGCTAACTTAGCCTGCAAAGAGGATAGATTTATGGCCGGGGCTGATCGCTCAAGCACTCGCAATTCAAAGGTATCAAGACACTTATTTACTACCTGGACCTTCCGGTCCATCATGCCCTCCATCCTTCGCTCTATTCTGGCCTTGGACTCGGCTATCGACTTTTGCATCCAAGGCTGGATGTGATGCAGCAGTGTGGCCATCTGAGCCTCCAATTTCTGTACTCTGGCCAATGGGACAACAATAGCTCCTAACTGTGGTGTGGACCGGGATGAACTAGGAGCTATACTAGTAGCCTGGGAAGAGAAGGCCGGGACAGTATCAGCGTGATCTGGTATAATGGGATCACCGCCTTGTGCCTGCCCTACCGTCTCTGCAAGATCTGCACCTAGGGGAGGTACCTCAATCTGGGGATCTCTGCGAGGTGCCGCCACATTTGCCTCATCTCGAATGAGGCCTATATCCAAAGTCCTTGTAGGGTGGATCAACCTATCACAATGCCAGATCGGCACACCAGAGTCCCTACACAATTCTAAAATCAAACATGGAAATGGGTAAGTAGTGGAGGTCTTGAATGCCCTATCGTGAATCTCTGCCAGCAGCATGCGGGAAAAGTCAATCTCTACTCCTGCTACCAATGCTGCAACCATGATCGTTCTGTCCCATGTGAGTTGGTTGTCAGCCTTTGTCGGTGACACCCTGTTACGCACCAACAACCAGAAGAACTTGGCCACAAAATTCAATGTGGCCTTTCAGATACCTAATCGAGGTGCGGCGACCCACTCTGCACGCTCGCCATCTGCAGCAATGTACTTAGCCAACCATAGTATTACAGCCTCTCGTTGTTCAGCATTTCTCTGGAAAAGCACTGCTCCGCACGATGTCCCATCTGTACTCAAACTCCGCTGTGTTTGGTGACCAAGAGTGACTTGTGGTCGGACCATAGAGAAAGCGACTGATGGTGGCATGTGATATGTCCACCAGACAACCTCGGACCACAGTGGAAGTGATAGGATCTTGGTCCATGGGCTTTGACCTCTTGGAGATCGAGCCACGGAGAGTGGTAGCATAGGAGGCGTAGAACTCTCGCACAATCTCCTCACTATAAGTCCTAGGGTCTCGAGCCATCCAATCACACTTGTGAAGGTTAAAAAGCCGATGGATATCAGGGACAGTGTGCAAGCTCCCCGTGAGGACTCTGCGCTCCTCTGTAATAAGTCGAGCCATCTTCCCTTTGTTATTTCTCATCTTGGCATCTCGATAAATTTTCCATTGGCCCTCAACACACCATCTGTTTGGATCGCCGGCCACTGGAGTAGGATCCTCATTCCTTAGTGCTGGTATAGACTCTGAGCTAGTGGTCTCATCAGACGAGGCATCTTGGTCATCCTGGCTGGACCCTGTGGCTGACTCGGCCCTGGACCCCGAAGCATGGGCAAACTTAGACCCTGAAGCATGGCTGGACTCAGAGCCCGAAGCATGGGTAGACTCAGAGCCAGACGCAGACCCAGTAGCTAAACTGGAAGCAGCCCCAGTTGGTGACCCGATCAGTGTGTGCTCCTCATCAGACTGGGAGACAGTGACTACGTCAGTGATCACCTTCTGGGAGGTACCTCTGGTGGCTCGGGGTGTTGTGGGGGAAGTCCCTGTGTTGGGAGGAACGTATGTTGGATCTTTTTCCGTGTTCGTGTCCTCATCAATTAGCCCGAAGCTAAGAGCAACAGATTTTGACTTGCCCTATTTTGCATAGGTGACTAGCTTCTTGGGTGCCATCGTTCCTGTGGAAGCAATATTAGTGCCAAAACTAATCATAAACAAACAAAAAAAAATCTTTTAGAACTATAAACGAACAGTAACAAAGTCCCAAAACAATTTCAGACAGAGGCTACAGTGGTCATCCACGGAGGAGACCTACGGTTCGTAGACTAATCTACGATCTGTGGAACCCTTCCGTGGATCAGAGGACCAACAATATTGGTCACAGATCTTCGGACCGTAGTCCACATCTGTGGTTTCACACTTGGTGAGATTTTCAAGTGCATCAACCCACGAACCCAATCTACGGTCCGTAGACGGGGTATCGTGGATGCGATCTGTGCCAGGTTTCAGTCAATCTTTATTTGCAAGTCCACATCTTAGATCATTTTCAACAATTTCCTAGTCTAACCATGCATTTCAACATTGCATCATGCTAGTTTGTCATTCTCAGGATTCCGATTAATCATTTGAACAAGTATTTAAGCCAAATTTTGGAACCCTAGGTCGAAACATACATGTAGACTCATAATCACATACAACAAGGCAACAATCACTATCTATCGTTCCAAGGGTATTGTAACTTCCAATTTTATCATGCAATTTCATCTAACAATTACCTAAGGTCTAGACCCAACTCCCGACTTTCTATATTCAATCTATGTATCGAAATTCAAAGTGAAGGGAAAGTCTATTACCTTACAAGCAACGAGGAGTGGGGTGATTGCGTGACGACACTAAGCTTAGCAAGACCAAGGAATCACCTCTTCGTTACTAACCCAACACCGGACCCTTTTATGGAATATGGAATGAGTTGTATTCGAAAATGGAAAGGAATTGTGTGAATTATAGGGGAATGAAAGGGATGATTTTATGGGAGAGTTTTGGAGTGATTTAGGGAGGTTATGGGATGGTGAAACGGTTGGAGAGTGAATGGAGGGAAGTGGAAGTGATTTTAAATTAGGGGAATTTTTAAATGAGGGGGTTCGGGTCGGGTCAGACAGAACTAGGGTTTGGACTCATGAGACCCCGTCTACGGTCCGTAGATGAGGACCATAGATCACCCTTACACTTAGAAAAATTGAGAGGCATACCTGGTGTCACGACCCGAGAGCACCCCCAAGTCGTAACATGCGTATTCGACCTCTCGGAGGTCTCATACAAGTCTTTAGCATTCATCACATTAGATATGTAAAATAGTGCGGAATTAAAAACTCTTTAAATAAAATCCCATAAGACTCAAAGGTCACTTTTAAAACATCATTCAAAAGTACAAAAGCGGAATACTAAGTCTCTTAGCCATCTTAGACATAAACGTGAAAACATACTAGGGACACGGCCCTTTACAATCAAAAGAAGTCTATTAAGTCTATTACAAGAACCTTATCATAAAACTAGAATAGAAAAGTCTTGTCCTCGACATATGAGGACATACCACAAGATCTTGGAAGAACTTCAAGTTCCAAGCTTACTATAGAACCCACTTACTTTTCGGAACCTACACTTGTAGAAAATAGAGAAATATGGAATTAGCACAATTAAGTACTAAGTATGATGACCATGCAAAAACATGCTAAAAAAGGACCTTTATTTGAAATATATGCTTTCATGCCCTTTTTGATAAAACCTTCATATCACAATTATAAGAGACACATTTCACGTCATCATCCACATATAAGACAATACCCACATAATAGACATACTCAACTAGTACCAATGTACAATACATAAACATAATCGACAAGTAAGCCTTTTCATCATTTCTTGACCTCTATCTCAAGTTACCCAAAGCCACACTTAAGTGAAACATGAAGTGACCGCCCATACAATCTTTTCATATACACCTAAGTGTTCCTAAGGGTTACCATAGATAAGGAAATTTACCATTACAATATAACATACTAAGTCAATGTTCACATATAAAACCATAGCCAACCGTATACATACTCAACATATATTCATATACAACCCATGCTTAACTTTAAAGGAACACATGTCATTTCATTACCATAGGACCTCTACCTAATATAACCTTAAGACACACTTGAGTAAGACAAGAAGTGACCGCCCATACAACCTCTTCAAGCACACTTAAGTGTTCCTCAAGATTACCTTAGATAAGGACATTTCCTTTACAACATAACATCAATAGACCAACATTCTTTAAGAAACCATTTTGGAGACATTCAAGCACATAAGGGGACTTTCACATAATAGTCGTTAGACTTAGGGAACTCACTTTAGTATCTTCAAAGCCTACTCGTGCCATGTGTAGATAGCATCCCATACTACTACCTACACGTTGTAGAACCTATCCAATAACTAGAGTGCACATCCCACATGATGGGAATAGGCATAACCGACATAGACCATACTAGCTAGGTATGGAATCCGGAGTCTATCCTACTCCGTGGAGGTTGTTCTACTTGCCAAAGGTAGAACTAGTAAGCAACCCATGTAGGCACATGGTTTAGGAGATGTCCAAGGAAGTTCATTGTGCCTAATCTCATACTCAACTAGGCCACCTTCCTAACCACATCCACTCGGTGCTAGCCTTGTTTCCCATAGAGTATTCAATCACATATGTACTTAGAGAGGGTTCCTTTTCTAGTTCAACCAACTCATAGTACCTCTTCCCAAGAAAGGCCCCATTTCTTAGTCATGGCCAATCAAGGTTCATAAGGATAGCTCATTTGACTTTCTTAGATAAGGATTTTCATGCCGTTCCGGCTCCATCCATCTCTAAGTCTATCATCTCACTCAAGAAGGGAACTTCGCCCTAAGGCCCATCCTTCAAGGTTATACATTTACTTAGGAAAGCTAGACTTATGAAAGGGCACCATTTCTTAGTTTTGCCGATTCAAGTCTTGGCCTAGAATTCCTCTTTTAGCATTTATAGAAAGGGCACCATTTCTTAGTTCTAGCCCACTTCACACATTCATGCATTCAAGACTTTAAGTAACAAGGAGAGACACTTTAGTCTACCAACCAAGTCACAACATTATCATCTAAGGATACTTCATAATCCAACATCATTTCATATATACATCATGAGAAAAATCATACTTTAAATCACAATGCTATCCACTTTACATAGGATCATCACAAGATCACATAAACTCATTCACATCATACCTTCACACATAAAGCTTCACATAAAACTTTACATATAGCTTCATATAGGACTTTACATATAGCCTCATTTATATATATAATATACAATACAATAACACTTTGTACAAGATCACCTTATAACCATAAGAATACCTTCACATAGTACAATAACATTTCATAACTTGATAACACTTTAATTCAATAGATAATGCCTTCAAGGCCATATTCATAATACAATCCATAATTAAACACCTCCACCATAAGTGGATCAAACCAAGCAAGAACAATTATGTCAATAATATGAGATTAAATCAACTTACCATCCTCCAAAGCCATCCTCAACATTAATCAATAGATATAGAAAATCATAAACATCAACAATACAATCTATTCTAAGCATAAATTCATCAATACCCAATCATTATCAACAAACCCATTTCGTAAGTCAAATATAGAAATTTGTGAAATCAAGGGTTCATGAGATTTTTCACTTGAATACATCAATTTAATATCAACAATATCACAATCCATCATTTAAAACCATTTAATGCAAGAACCCTTGAGTAGAGTAAGAAATAGAAGTTTTTCATAACTTTTGAGAATTTGAAAACCCTTTGAAATTGGTTCTAAAGCGAAAACTAGCTTTAGATAAAGGGCCACCATACCTTAGTATTGAGAAAACCACAAAAATTGATGCAAGAAACCTTCAATTCGAAACCCTAGCTCCAACTTGACCTTTGACTTCAATGGTGTTCTAGAGAGAACCCCTTTTTTTTTTTGAAGAATCAATTAAAACAAACCTTTTTTTAAAAAGTTTTAATACCATATAGAAATTAGAAATAATATAAAATATACCCACTATTTAATTTAACTAAAATTAATATTTACGAAAATGCCCCTTAATTTCCGGACGGACTCCTTGCCAACTGCCCAACTTTCAAAGGGCATAACTCACTCATACGAAATCGGAATCGAGCAAACTCGGTGGCGTTGGAAAGATCGTTCCAAGGGCTTTCCAAACATAACTGGAACTACTCTTAGATCATCCTGAGCTAGGAGTTATGACTGCTCAAAGTTGACCAAAAACTCACTGATTTCCCACTTGGCAGAATTTCCAGATTTGAACTTAAGCCAATTTCCAGATTCTGAACTATTTTTTCCAAAAGTGACTATTTCCAATTTATGCTTAAAGTTTAAAAATTCATATGTTAGGCTTTAGTTTCACCTATCTATTTTTAGGGTCGCTACACCTAGGGTCTACGGACACCATCCACGGTCCGTGGATTGAACGACGGACCGTCGATGGGGTCCGTAGACCTCTGCACCAGACCATTTTCTGCAGATTTTTCTTGGTGTACCTGCACATGTAACAACCAATAGACTATTCTTTTTACATTTTCTGGACACTTTTTAGACACGGACTCTATGCTAATTCTAGCCAACACTAAAACAAACTAAAAAACCTATCTAAATTGATACAGAGACACAATTAAACAAAGAAACTACTAAATGGAAAACAGAAACCTATCGTTGGCTAGATTGTACATCTTGGGTTGCCTCCCAAACACCACTTGATTTAACGTCGCGGCATGACGCAAGTTTCTTGATTACTCAGACTTCATCAAGATTGTAGGCTTCAATCACTTCTTGCACACTTTCAACATATCCCAGATAATATTTCCCAGATAGATCTTGATTCTTTGCCCATTTACCATGAACCTTGTTCCTTCACTATTCTCAAGCTCAACCGCTCCATGGGGGAGCACTTTTGTGAGCAAAAATGGCCCAGTCCATTTGGACTTGAGTTTGCCTGGAAACAAGCGCAACCTAGAGTTGAATAGAAGCACAAGATCACTAACCACAAATTCACGCTTTTCAATTCTTTGATCATGATACCGCTTCAGCTTCTCTTTGTACAAGGCTGAACTTTCATAAGCTTTTAGGCGAAACTCATCAAGCATATTCAAGTCATTCATTCTTTGATTTGAAGCGGCGCCCCAATCCAAATTTAGCTTCTTCATTTCCCACATCGCCTTATACTCTAGCTCTATCGGTAAATGACAAAACTTTCCATATACAAGTTGATAAGGAGACATACCTATGGGGGTCTTGTATGCAGTGCGATAGGCCCATAGAGCATCATCAAGCTTCCTTGACCAATCCGTTCTATTAATATTTACAGTCTTTGCCAAAATCTGTTTAATTTTTTTGTTGGACACTTCAACTTGCCCACTAGTCTGTGGATGGTAAGGAGTGGCTACATTGTAGCGGACACCATATTTCTCAAGTAGTGCCTTGAACAACTTATTACAAAAGTGAGAACCTCCATCGCTAATAATAGCCCTCGGTGTACCAAATCTGGAGAAGATATTCTTTTTTAAGAATGCGGTGACACTTTTGCCTTCATTGTTGGGGAGCGCAACTGCTTCCACCCACTTCGATACATAATCAACCGCAACAAAAATATACTTCATCCCATATGAACTCACAAATGGACCCATAAAATCAATGCCCCATACATCAAACAACTCTATCACCAATATAAGATTCATAGGCAGCTCTTGCCTCTTTGAAATCCCACCTTCTCTTTGGCAACGATCACAGGACTTGGCGAAATCATGAGCATCTTGGTGGATGGTAGACCAATAGTACCCACACTGCAAAATCTTATGTGCAGTTTGAATACCATTATGATGCCCACCAACAGGATATGAATGACATGCTTCAAGTACACTCAACATCTCAACTTCGGGCACACAGTGACGAATAATCCCATCAGCACAACTACGATACAAGTAAGGCTCATCCCAAAAGAATTTCTTCACATCATGCATAAACTTTTTCCTTTGGTGAAAAGACAATTTAGGAGGCACAATATCGCTTGCCAGATAATTATCAAAGTCTGCAAACCAATCAAATCGTGAGAAGCAGCCAATACCTGTTCATCTGGAAAAACATCATTAATTTCAGCCCTATCTCCAAGCTTTAGCATAGCCTTTTCCTCTAATCTGGACAAGTGATCGACAACTTGATTTTCGATCCCTTTTCTATCTTTTACCACAAAATCAAACTCTAGCAGCAACAATACCCATCTAATCAATCTGGGTTTTGCATCTTGTTTCGCCATCAAATACCTCAATGCAGAATGGTCAGTATGCACTATGACCTTAGTACCAAGCAAGTAGGATAGAAATTTCTTGAATGCAAAAACCACCGCAAGAAGTTCTTGTTCGATCACAGTATAATTCTTCTGGGCCACATTTAGAGCTTTGCTGGCTCAGTAAATAGGGTGAAGAATTTTCTCTCGCTTTTTTCCCAATACTACACCAAGCGCCTCTCCACTCGCATCACACATTACCTCAAACGGTTTTCCCCAATCCGGTGAAATAATGATAGGTGTAGTAACCAACTTCTCCTTCAACTCTCCAAATGCTCTAAGACAAGCATCATCAAAATAAAACTTGCACTCCTTCTCGAGCAGTTTGCACAACGGATGTGCAATTTTTGAGAAATCTTTGATGAATCTCCTATAAAAACCTGCATGCCCAAGAAACTTCTAACACCTTTTACAGAAATGGGTGGCGGAAGCTTTTCTATTACTTCAACTTTAGCTTTATTAACCTCAATACCTTTCTCTGAAATTCGATGACCCAACACTATACCTTCTTTAACCATAAAATGCCACTTCTCCCAATTCAGCACCAAGTTGTAGTCTTCACACCTTTTAAGCACCTCAGCCAAATGATCCAGACAACGATCAAAAGAATCACCTACAACTAAAAAATCATCCATGAACACTTCAATAGTGTCTTCCACTATATCAGAAAATATAGACATCATACAGCGCTGGTAGGTTGCTGGAGCATTGCACAACCCAAATGACATCCGTTTGAACACAAAAGTCCCATAAGGGCAAGTGAAAGTGGTCTTCTCTTGGTCTTCTGGAGCTATAGAAATTTGATTGTAGCCTGAATACCCATCAAGAAAACAATACCAACCCTTTTTTGCAAGTCTATCCAACACTGGTCCATGAACGACATAGGAAAGTGGTCCTTTTCTGTCCACGCATTCAACTTTCGGTAATCCATACAAACTCTCCATCTAGTAACGGGCCTCATTGGAACAAACTCATTTCTTTCATTTGGAACCACAGTAATACCACCCTTTTTAGGCATACACTAAACATGACACACCCAACTACTATCTGCAATGGGGTAAATAACTCTCGCATCCAGCCACTTGATGATCTCTTTTTTAACTATCTCTTGTATAAGTGGATTTAATCTTCTCTGGTGATCGATACTGGGCTTATGATCTGGCATGAGTTGAATTTTGTGAGAGCAAATACCGGGAGGAATCCAGATAATATCCGCAATAGTCCACCCAATGGCTCGCTTGAACCTCTTTAACACAGTCACCAAGCACTCTACTTGTCTCGCATTCAAATCTTTCGCAATGATGACCGGTAAAGTATTATCTTTGCCCAAGTATACATACCTCAAATGCGGTGGTAGAGCGTTAAACTCCAAGTTCGGTGCTTCCACAATAGATGGTCTTGCGGGTGGGGCCTCACGATTCTTCATGTCTAACTCATACTTCTTTGGTTTAGACCGATATTCACACCTATCGAGTACTATACCAACTCATCATACTCTTCAATACCATCACTATCGAAATTCACCATAACTGCTGCTAATGCCTCAACACCTAGTCACTCTTTAATTTGCACTTCTGTCCCACTCTCTTCTCTGTAAGTAATAGCAGATACTGTTTGAAGCTCACCATTCTGCTTCATGGACCTACAAATATTGAAAGTTGCTTCTTCATTGTTCAGTTTGAACTTTATCTGTCCCTTTTCCATATCAACCAACGCACGCCTTGTGGCAAGAAATGGTCTCCCAAGGATGATGGAAACCTCAAAATCAACCTCACAGTCAAGAATCACAAAATCTGCCAGAAAAATGAAAGACTCCACTTTCACTAGCACATCATGGAGTACACCAATGGGCTTCTTCACAGTTCGATCGGCCATTAGTAACCTCATTGCAGTGGGCTTTGGGTCCCCTAGGCCCAACTTTTTGTAAATAGATAACGACATGAGGTTGATGCTAGCAGCAAGATCACACAATGCCTTAGCGAAATGTAACAACCCTATAGTACATGGATCGTGAAAGCACCAGGGTCTTCCTTCTTCTGCACAAGAGATCTTGCAGTAATAGCGCTACAATGCTGCAATCTATCATCATCTTCAAAACTCACAGACCTTTTCTTTGTCACCATATCTTTCATGAACTTCGCATACCCAGACATTTGCTCCAAAGCTTCTATAAAAGGAACGTTGATAGAAAACTGCTTCAACATACTAATAAACCTGCGATATTTACCATCTCCAGTCTTCTTCACTAACCTTTGTGAAAAATGTGGTGGAGGTCTAGGTTTGGAAACCACTTTCTGAGATATCTCAGCTTCCTGCTCTGTTGCCGTCTTAGACTCTTCTCTAGCCTCTACCACATCATCTTCTTTTCTCATTTTTGTAGCCACCACAAACGACATAAATGGATCTATGGTTTGCTTACCCGCTCGTGTAGTAACTGCCATACAATGACCATCATTCTTTAGAGTCTGGATGGTGTTGCTAGGAAGAGTGCTAGGTTGACGTGGATTCACTATAGTAGACAACTGAGTCATCTGTTGCTCTAGATGCTTTATTGACACTGCATGGGCATCAACCTTTTGACCAATACCAGACAAGTCATTTCTTATCTCCTTCACATTCTCATCAGTTGCATCAAATTCTCATCATCTTATGTATCATATATTCAATACGTGCCAGATTGCCTCTAGCTTCCCTAGTACCAGATTCCCAATTTTGAGGGGGAACATAAGGTCCAACCCGATCGTTTCTGTTGCCACAGTTGTTTCGATTGTAGTTGTTGTCGCGATTGAAGTTTCCATCCCGGACATATTAACCCTCTCGGTTGTAATTACCATAGTTCCGACCTTGGTTTCCTTGACCTTGGCACCAATTTTCCGTGTTGGATCCTTGAGAGTTAGGTCGGAAACCCCCCGTCTGATCATTCACTGCATAAACATCTTCTTCATAGTAACATTCTTCAGCTGGTGGTGGTGTTCTAGTCAAGTAATTCACTGCATTTACCTTCTCTGCACCTCCGCTCAGATGCTTCAATACCAACCCCAACTCGGTCCTCATCTGAGCCATCTCCTCACGAATCTCCTCTGTAGACTGATTATTCGTAGCATGAACGACAAATGTGTTTCTCCCAGTATTCGACCTCCTAGTGCTCCATGCTTTATTGTTGCGAGAGATCTTCTCTACTTTTTTTGCAATCTGTGCATATGTGCACTCACCATATGATCCTCCAACAATAATATCAAGCACTACTTTATTGTTGTCATCCTGACCTCGATAGAAATATTCCTTCAGTGACTCATCATCAATACGGTGATTCGAAACACCTCTTATGAACGAAGTGAATCTGTCCCATGAGCTGCTCACAGACTCTCCAGGCAATGCCACAAAATTATTTACCCTATCTTTGTGATTGAGCTTCTTGGACACTAGATAATACCTTGCTAAGAACACATCTCTCAGTTGGTTCTATGTATAGATTGAGTTATAAGGAAGCTCAGTGAACCATATCGAAGCATCGCCTGTCAGTGATAGAGGGAACACTCGCAATCCAATGACATCCATATCCAAGTCTGGTCGACCTACACAACTCTTGCAGACCACCCTTATCTTGGCTATGTGAGCATGTGGGTCCTCCGATGGCAACCCTGAGAACAAGCCCCTCGCAGTAAGCATCTGCATTAAGCTACTGGTTACCACAAATGTGTGCCCCAGAGACAAAGGGGGTAAGACTAGAGGTTCATTAGAGTCAGCAATATTGACATTGCCGCTGTAGTTATCATACAGTTGTGGGCCTGGTGGACCATGCACCCTCACTGCATCTCCCAATGATTTTCAGCTAGACCCCGATTTTCCCCACCAGCTACTCTTGGTTGTTGTAACTCAACTGTATCACCAAGATTTACTCCGATAGGATTAACTGGAATTCCTTGATTGTTCATTCTTCGCAAAGTTCGGTTCAACTCTGGATCATACAGAGTAAGTGGTTCACCCTGGCTCCGTGTATTTGGCATATACTAGAGTCAGAACCTGAGAGAGACAAAAACAACAAAAAAAAAGTAAAATTATGAAATATTTGACTAACGTTCAATAATGTTGTTAAAATAAATCTAAAAGCCAAATTGTCCCCGGCAGCGGCGCCAAAATTTGATACGCTCAAATTACACCTCCCTAAAGAAGCATAAGCGGTCGTTATCAAGTAAAGAACCCAACTTGCAGGTTGAGGTCGATCTCACGAGGAAAACGGTTTAGACTTTAATTTAACCAACAATTTATTCGATTAGTCAAATTACTTCCAGAAACAAGTAATAAAAAAGAGGGTTTTTTGTGAAACAAATTGTAAGAATTTAATAAGTAATCAGTAATCAAAACTCAATTTTGGTTGTTATCAAGATGAGAGAAATAACTAGGGTATACGTATTCCCCACAAGCTCATAACGCAGTAATCCTAGTAATAGCAATCCTTTTCTAGTGTACTACATGGAAAGTGATAAGTTAGGTATCTCTAAATCCTTGGTCCGGCATCTAGAGAATTTCACCCCGTATCTTGGTCCGACTACGTGTGTATAATTTACTAACCCTTACCTTTACCTCATATTAGACATCATAATCGATGTTTGACTTAGTTATTACTTCGCACCAATCGACACTAGCCTATTAGATAGTATCACACTAAATCTATGTTGATAATTCTTTTCTTGTTGATTACCTCCTTGGTCCGGCAAGTAGCAACAAGGCGAGTTCTAATGCATGCACTCATTAAAAAGACTTCTAAATGAAAGAATTATCAATGCATGCAAAACACTATTCAAGAATTGCTTATTTACTATTCATACTTTGTTAATCGCTCATGGTTCCCACAACCCTAGTTGTGGAGTTTAGTTACCCATAATCATATGAACACAATTCATTATTTTAGATGAAAGAATTATGAATGTACGTAAGAAGAATAATAAATCCAGAAATTCAACCTGAATTGCAACACCAAAATCTTCAAAACGAACTTAGGAAATTAATAATTGCTAGGTTTGCAAGAATAATCTCCCAAGTCACAAAATAGAACTAAAGTAATAATGTCTAACCCCCAAAAACGAGGTTTACATGCCTTATTTATAGAAAACAAGTCCTAAATTAAAAGGGAAACAAAATAAGGAAAGTTTGTTACAAGCACGCGTCTTCATTCCACGAGACTGACTCACGGACCGTCAATGGATCTACGGTCCGTGAGTCCCTTCCGTCAGCCAGGACTTAGAAAATATATCAACTTCCAAAAATCAGCTTCTCTGAAGCAAACGACG
>NC_064285.1:66541884-66573575 GCF_019186545.1 Solanum stenotomum
GGACCGACGGTCCGTAGATCACCTCCGTAGATTTCCTTTTCTGCACTTCTTTCAGTTGTCTCTTTAATTCCGCGCCTGGACATCTTTCCTGCAAAATATGATAAAAACACATAAAAACCAATACAAAAAGGCCCTAGACACACACAACTTGTAAGTGAAATGTATTAGAAACACCGTAAACTCACGGTATATCAACTTTGTTAATAACACTACCAAAAAAAGACTCTTGTTCATTGCTAATAACACTACTAAAGAATGTTAAAACTCGACTGACTTTGTTAGGTTGTCGGTGATTTTAAAGAAAGAAAACCAATACTATTTTGTCGGTTATATTTCACACAAAAATACATAACACCCTTAAAAAGAAATTATTATTTTTTAAAAAGATTTATTTTTGTTAATTTTTAATTTTTTAACTAAAATTAACTGACACATGTCGATTTAAAATAAGAAGTTGCAATTGAAGAATAAATATAAAAATAAAGAAATCATAAAAATAGTATTTCGTGTTAAAATGGTACATAAAAAATGAAGTTTAAGGGCTAAAATGGAACAAGGCTAAAATAAAGTGTTAAAATGAAAAATATGGACAAGTTAGAGGGGCTATATATGTGTTTGGCCTTAAAAGAATATATAAAAATAGGACTCTTTTAATACATACTACTTATTGAAACCCTTACACGATGACATATATAGTTCAATTTAATACGAATTATCATTTTTTATAATTTTATTAGTAAATTAGTCTGTATATTTTCTTTACTTATAATTTCTTTATAATTATTTTTTAAGAAATATTGACAAATAAATAATCATTATTAGTTAAATTTAATTTAAAACTTCATTACCTTTTATAAAATTCAAAAATGGGGTAAATGTTTTTATTATATTATTAAAAAAATGTGACATGACATCCCATTAGGAGAGAAAAGTATATTTTGAGAAAAATAGAAATAGTTGAGGTGATATTGTGGTCCTAAAAATATACAAAAATAATATTATGAGTCAAATTCTCAAACATGAATGACTATCTAAGAAATTTACTCTCAAATTTGGTGTATATGACTTATTTTGAAGGTTTAAATATATTTGAGACATGTGATTAAAGGTGATCAAGAGTCCTTTTACCATTTCACCAATTGTGCTTAAATTGTTTTACACTCACTAAATAAAAAATATAAGGTATATTTATTAAGTTAGCTTCTATTTAATAAAAAATAAATATTGTGCACTTTTTAATTAGGAATTATCTAAAAATAATTATCAACTTAATCTCAAATTAAATTCCTAAAATAATAATTATTGTTCCTTGAGTTCTTAAAAAGGAATAATCTAGAATATTTGAATATCTTCCACCAATATAGTTTTATTGTTTCAATTATACATTAATTAAATTCAATAAATAAAAGGTAGAAATGAAACATATGCACGGTAGCAAATTTGACTTTTCAAGTTACTTATAAATAGCTTACACATGTAGTTACGACTCAAAATATTGAAAGAAAAATTACCATTATTTTCTCTCTTACCTTTCTATTTAAGTTTTAATATATTATTTTCTCTTATTTTAATTTAGAATAGATATATACCATTATATTCTAAACATGGTGTCAAATAGCAATACAATTTTTGTATATTTGTTTTTAAGTAGTGGAAGTATATTATCTTACTTTTCAAGACAAAACAAACATCAGCGAAAAATTATTTCTCAAAAGTTTCTACTTTCTGTTATTCATACAAAGTGGGATATATGAATTAGTTCTGCTTACACTCTGAAGTATTTTCGCCAAAATGAGGACACATAAAAGATTGAGTAAGTTTATCGAAAAACTATCTTCGTTTTTTGAAGAATACTAAGATTATCCGTCACAATTTCATTACAGGAGATGAATTTATGAAAAAGAAATTAGTTCAATTGGAAATCCATGCTTGGAAAGTTGGCGTAAATGGTGAAAACCTTGCAATGCAAAAAATGAGTCATCGTCTGTTTCTTAACAATCCGAAAGAAATTCAAGATGACACGTAATGAAGTTGTTAATCAATTGGAAGAAGAGGTTAATAATGAGAATTTTAACATGCTAAGGTCTGGTGAAGACTTTGGCTGTACAAGTTATATCACGCGGCTCAAGTTAATTAGTGGCAAAAGACAAAAATAAATCGAAAGTCTGACTTTTAATTATTATTTTTATTTTTTTATATATGAGATTCAAAAATTATTTTGATAATTTTTTTATGGTCTTAAACTTAAGATATATATATATATATATATATATATACTAAATTATTTTTTAATCTTGTGCCCTTAAACATATCACGTGGAAGTTAAAATTAAAAATTGATCTAAAAAAGAAACATTCTTTAATGTTTCGAAACAAACTAAAAAAGATAAATAAATTAAAAAATATAGTATATTTTTTTTTGTTAAAAAACTTATAATAATTTTATTATTACTAAAAAAAAAGGCTCTACGAATTTGGATATGCCTCATTTTTAAAGGCATTGAGCCCTCGAATATCACAAAAACCCTTTTATGAATCGGGTAAGAAAAACGTGTAAATGATTCATCATTTGCTTGCTGTATGTTGTATGCCGTATTGAACCTGAGCTTTTGTTATGTTCATCGGCGTTGGTGCTGCATCTTCATCATGAATCCTCAGTAGTCAGTTGTATGTCGGCTTATATGTAAATACGACATTGTGGAATGATAATTATGATTTCGTAAATTCTAATGTTCTTTGTCATAGCATAAATTTATGCCGTCTATCAAATACAATATAAATGCTATCCCAAACTTAATCGTGTACTTTATCCCGTACGAAACAACTCCTCTTAAATATCCCAACTCATGCATATTCTGACAAATCTAAATTTAAAACACATACATTTGCATGCTTTGGTATTTTTGGATTTTTATATATATATATATATGGCTTTAAAACTTATTATTTTAAAACATGAAGCTATACATGAAAGAGAAGTAGCAACACATGAAAATCAGAGTAGACTCTTGAGCACTTTGAATCTGATTTAAATTTATAAATCATATATTGCAGGGGCGGCTCAACGTAGTTGGGGGACTAAAGCAAAATTTTAAATCGAGACCTAAAATATAAACAAACTTCATATACACATTTATTCAAATTTTATTTCAATAAGCAATAAGTTGACAAATATTGAATAAAGAGAAGAGTTAGAACCATAGAATCTCATGAAATTGATGACTTGGTATACCTCATTTTAATATGCTTGGTGTAATGCTTGAAGCTAAAATTTAAAAATAAATAAAAAAGAATTTGTAATTCACTTTGTTCAACACTTTTCATTATTAATTCTTATTTTAACAAAGTACTAAAGATGTTAAAGTGGGTAAAATAATATATTTTTAAAATATTATACTTTTAATCATAAATAATCAATTTTTTCTATAAAATTTTTAACAAATAATTTATTCTTGATAAAAATTTAGAGCCTCCAAAATATGAGGGCCTAAGACATAAGTCTTGTTTTACAAAGCATAGAACCGCCCCTGATATATTATTAAAAGTGGAAAATTCCTAACTTCAAAATTAGATTACCATTTTGCTTCTCCAATATAACAAAATTTAATTAAATAATAATATTTTATTTATATAATGGTTGAATTTGGAATCCAACCATTGCACTTTAATTCTTTATGACATTATAAACTCCCTTACATTTTAAATAAAGTCCAGAAATAAGCCGATTAACTATTTTTTCCTTGCTTTTCTCCTTTCATTCACTATATTTAATGCCTACAACTCTCCATATTAAACAAAAAAAACTAACCTATCCCGTAGTTTCTCCTGAGCAAATCTCAAATGACAATAATTTTATCAAAATACTTATAACTTATTTAAAACCTATAATTTAATTTGTCAAGCAACATATAAATATAGAAAGTTAACTGTCGAGTTAATATCTCAGATGGTCACTCAATTTTGAGTTGTTCACTTAGAAAATTACTTAACTTTGTTTTATAACTCAAAAGTCACTCAACTATTGACGTTTTACTCAAAAATTCACTCAACTATTGATATTTACTTAGAAGTCACTCAATCAATTTAAATAATTTTTTTATAATTTTTTTTTGAAACTTAACTTTTATTTTAAACTATTTTTCTAAATAAATAATAATATATCTATTTTATTTATTTCATTAATCCGAATTATTTAATTATAATTTCTTTGAAAATCGTACAGTAGCAATTGACCCTCTAAAAATACCTTTTCTGTTTTTGCAATTGTATAACTTGAATTAAATATGCTAAAAAATGATCCAAAAAAGAAGAAGTTGGAATTGATAAGAAGTAATAAAAAAAATACGCAACAGTATCAATTTTTTGATTTTTATTTTTTTAAAAATAGCTTAAAATTTTTTTTTCAACAAAATTCAATAAAATAATTAAATAAGCATCTTATTAATTTTTTTTTTTGTATTTTACAAAATTTAATGAAAAGATTATTTTAAATTAGTTGGATGACTTTCTAAGTAAAATATCAATAGTTAAGTGACTTTTTAAGTGAACTATAAATAATTGAGTGACTTTTGAGTTATTTGAGTGACTTTTGAAGTAAACAGTTCAAAGTTGAGTGACTTTCTAAGTGAACAATTTAAAGTTAAGTGACCATATGAGATATTAACTCATTAAGGGCCAGAACAATAAATAATACTAAAATTTCAATTGAAGTGATCGTGCTCTTCAGATAATATATAAGGTATTATCCAAAGACCTTGCTATGTAACTATCCAAAATTGTTATATTCTAAAAAATTATTTGTTCCTTTTACACCTACAAGGTTGCAGCTGAAGCCATATATACAATAAGCCGACAAGGCTGTAAACGAAAAGTTGAATAGACTTAATAGAGTATGTCCATGAGTCTCTACGAATACTACAACTCAAATGGTTAGGAAAAGTACCCAATGATATCAATACTTATATACAAAATTCAAATATGCAAAACCTACCGACAACCAACAACTTCAAGAAGAATGAAGTTAATTATCAATCCTCAGTTGAGACAACACCCCAATTGCAAGGCTTATCAAGACCTTTGTTTGAACCTGCATCCTGAATGCAATGTCCCCACGCAATGAAACATCATTACCAATGAAAATGTACCGGTATGTAAGACAAAAAGTAAAATCATAAATAGTTGCGATAAAAAAGATTAAAAAGGTACCACTTGAAACTGAAACTCTGATACCTTCATGGACGACATCTAAACTCATAATAATCAAATATGCATGGTGTGCTCATGTAATCGTATGTCGTGAATATGTATATATAGATGCAAGTCTGTGACATACCCAATCAAATGCTACCAATGACGGTCTTTTTCGATAGATAATTTGTATCATATTTTCCAACTTGTGGCCATCTGTACAATATACATATAGTATTCTGGGCAAATAGACCCTTCCCTCTGATTATAGCTCGAAGTAAATACATATATGCCATGATATGAACTCTGAATGCACATAGTAGCTCCATAACAAGAACATAGCCAATCTTGGCTCTTTGATACCCTTATTCACATAATTTCATAATCACTTTCATATAACATGTAAACGACTTATAGAATCCCATAGGCTTTTAGAATAATCTTGAAGACTTAACTCGACTTTAGAAATGTAACTTAACCCGAAGGATGTTCATAAAGATCTTAAGGTATTTAAAGAATCTTCTTGAGTACGACTATTTAGGCCTACAAAACTCATAATAGTATCGAAGCTCTTGACTCAACTTCAACTTAACAAATTAGTTATTTAGTAACTCAAAAGGAGGCTGACTTGATTCATTATAAATGACTTGAGGTTGGTAATAGTATGACCATTTTAGAAACAAGGTTACTTGACAAGTATACAACCAAAAGAATAGAGTACAAAATTTAGTTTGAAAATCGTTTTCAAATAAATTTTTGTAAAAGCCTCTAATGAGAAAGAATGGTTTAACAACTCTCTTACGTATAACATAACAATTTTCAGTATTTCAGTCTCACTATTAGGACGATAGCTCACGAATAGACATAAGGTATAAGAAACTCGATTGAAAATAACTTTAAACGTCAAACATACTTCACAATGTTACAAGCACGATAAGATCAAGGAATAAAATTAGCTGACATACCAATGCCCTTCACAGAGGGTCTTCCTAGGGATATAATAACAAAAAGGACTCATTCGACAATATAAAATATTCAAAATCCGTGCGGTATAAAAAAAAGAATTTTATCTTAACATATCTTAACACCACTCTATCTACACATTTTTCCTTAACCAAACGCTTTGATTTGCGACAATTCTCAGACCATTAAATTCAAAACCACAAAACATATAACAGTAACATGAATTAAGCACAACTTGACAAAAACTTTCACCATACGTAATATGCCAATTTACAAGGGTGGAATATGATAGAACAAGGGTTTCAAATGAACAACAAAATATTTGTTGTAACCCTTTTTTCTTAATGGGCAAAAATTGCAGCGTTGGAACCCTTTAAAAATATAGTAGTATTGATGATCATTCAGAGGCACATGTACTTATATAATTGAATAGTTAAGATGGTAAAAGCTTTTCAAGGCACACATCTAATACAAATATAATTTATAAAATAAACCAATACTTCTTCCATTTAATACTTATCACCATATTTTTTGTATATAAAAATCACATTGGTTTCTTTATTTAGACAAAAGATTTATGAAATCCATTTTGATAAAAATTACATAATATAATAATAACTTTCTACTTAGCTAAATTTTAATATCTCCGTTAAAATATTTATAATTTATAAAACTATTATAACAATAAATACATACGTAAATATATCGTAACAAAAAAAAATNAGTGCTCAGCTGGATCAACGGCATGATGGATGCTGATCCTGGGTACCTGCGTCTGCATCATAACACGATGCAGGCAACTGGCATCAGTACATGGACTGTACGAGTATGCGAGCTGGACCGCTAAACAACAACTTAAACTTGAAAGGGATAAAAAAGAAAACTTACCTTGGCTCTATTCGACTCGTGAATAACTGAACTCAATATATAAAGCAATAAGACATATGCAATATATAAAGCTTGTAAAACAGTGTAAACAACTTAGCTTGTTAAAGATAAAACAATAACAACTCACTTTACTTATATAAAAGTAATATAACTTTAGTGGGAGATTCTTTAACCGACAACCACCACTATGAGCCCTAGTGGTGATACAACGTTTTACCTCACGTTGCCCAAGGACCATCCTATACCTTGCCGTGATATAGGACCTTACTTTTGCTTAGTGGATCCGCTAGCTTAACTTTCGTGATCATCTAAAAAGTATGACCCGAGAAATCCCATGTTTGGCTACATGGTTCTTACGGAGAGTTGAGTTAATATGAACTCGTGTACCCAATTCGGTGCTCAAGACTACTCCCAAAAATACTTTAGCTCATTAGGGTTTTAAACGCATCTTTCTTTAGTTGAGATAATTACTCAAAACTTAGCCCAAAGGCTCTTGAAAATTCTTTCTAAAGAGAACATCTCAAAACCATATTTTTTTAATATGATCATTGATGACTCGGGATATTCATACTGCTTAAACATTGATGGTATATCTAGAGACCATACTGTTTAAACATTGATGACATACTCGATTTGTCATACTAATCATATTTTAGAAACTCTTTTGCAAAACTCATCTTTTCTTTTTAAAAGAGGTAGTGCTCAAACTGCTCAAAACTCTTTTGGAAATCTCAGTTTCCTCTCATCTTAAATGTGAAAACATTTATAAACTTCTTTGGGAAATACTTAGTTCCCTAATAACTTTTGAGAAATGAACTCAACTCTTGACTCTTGACTTAACTTAAAACTCTTGACTTAACTGAAAACTAGATACTCGATACTCTTTACTCGACTTGAAACTCTATACTTAACTTGGAACTCTATACTTAACTTGGAACTCTATACTTAACTTGGAACTCTTGAGCCTTAAAATGAAGTTAAAACGTTCAATGAAGACTCTTGGAAACTTTGAAAACTTGCTTTGACTTACTTCTTAACTTCTAAGCTTGGCTCTAACTTCACTTGACTTTGATCCTAACTCGCCTTGAATTGGATTATGGATTCAAGGTATATGATCACATGTTTATGGATGAGTTTGGGATGTTAAGATGTACCTAAAAGTATTGGAAACAACTATAAAATATAGGTACTTTACCAAGGAACATGTATGAAAAAATGGGAAATGAAAGGTAAAGGGAAGGATTGGCGTCCTTGGTGCTCTAAGAGGCGCGGGGTGCCAGTCCTCAAACTTCAGAGGGGCCTGCTGGGCGTTCTGCCAGGCGCTCTGCCTCAAGGGGAAAGTTCAGCATCCCTTTTTGGGGTGCGCTGGTTGGCGCGACAGCCCAACCCTTTTCCCCCAAAAATCCGACTTTTTCCCTTTGTTTCTTTCCAACTCTAAACTCTCTCAACCTCAAAGGTTTCAGTAGCAAACACTTAGAATCATCCCTTAATATACAATAGATTCAACTCAAAATCACAACCGGAAACATGTACTAAACCAACAAGAAACTTCAACAACACAATCAACAACATTAACAACAACCAACAACTTCAACAACACAACCAATCTTTTCTCACTAATAAAAATGAGTTTGGCGTGTGGGGGAAAGAACCAACCAACACTATGAGCTCACACACCTTAATAGGGATCACCCCCGACGAAAACAACGACGATCTTGACGAAATCCTTGCTTCTTCTTCTCTTTCTCCTCTTTTTTCTCTCTTCTCTCCAAAACCCTAACTCTCACTTTTAAAAAGGGAAAACTGATTTAAAATCAGTCTAACACCTCAATATAACCAAAAGAATTGGCTAGGGAAAAGACCAAAATACCCTTAAAATTTTCGGACTAAACTGCCCTGTGCGACTGTGCCAACATCCCAACTTCCAAAGAGCATAATGCACTCATACAAACTCGGAATCGAGCAAACTCGTCGGTGTTGGAAAGATCATTCCAAGGGATTTCCAGACATAACTGAAAATTTGCCTCAATCATTCTGAGCTAGGAGTTACGACTGCTCAAAGTTGACCAAAAACTCACCTTTTTTCCATACTTAGCCAAATTTTCTAGATTTTTGAATTCTTTCCAAAAATGACTATTTCCAATTAAGCTCTTCTTGAAACTCAATGTGCTACATCTAGGGACCTTAACTTAACACTCAGGATATTTTTATTCCTCGGTAAAATCTCACTCCACATGAAGGACGGCTCGAGTCTTAGTTCAAAAAATTCTCTGGGGTGTTACACGAACGATCACTGATCTACTAAACGAGGTCTGTCAATAGCCGCTTGAAGATGTCCTGTACTCAACAAAGAAAGAGCAAGTGCAGTATGAGTACATAACCACAATGTACTGGTAGGATCACACGGCTATCCCACTAAGTGCAACATACATAAGGCAATACAACATAATAATAACATGCATCCACTGAACATATACAATATCATCATCATTTACGAACGACATACAATTTCACATTTCTCAAGATACACAATTATGTCAACTCATTGGTCCTCTTATGGAACCCAAACCCAAACAGTTAGCATACCGGAACGTGGTACTCGATCCAATGTTTATGTCAGAACGTGGCAATCGATCCCATATTTATGCCGGAACGTGACAACCGATCCAAGTTAGTGTGTCAAAACGCAACACCCAATCCACTCAACAAGCCACAATCACAATCAAAAGTACATTCTCATAATCATCCAATCAAGTCATGATTCATGACATTCATCATTCATCTATCCTCATTTACAACAAGTGTGATCAACAATGCAACATTTACATACATACACGTATTATAATGAAGCAAGAACAAACATACATCACACAATATGGAATCACAACCATCACCTACCTCGAAACAAGCTTGAGTCCCCTAAGAAACTTGATTCTTCCCTTTTCAAATTTGTTCCGCTTGTTCTTGGTTTAAAATAATTAATTTAACACGGGAATCAATAAACAATAACTAATTACCCGAATTACTAACAATTCTATCAACCCTAGATCATACCCATGATTCCCATTGTTGACACCCAATTTTGGACCTCCACAATATAGATTAATCACCGAGCTTCTTAAATTTCAAACGATTTGAAATAATTAGTTTTTATAAAGTTCAAAATATTTTTTCAAGTTACTTTTAGTTAATTTTATCATTTTTATAATATTTAAGTAACATATATGTTTTATATAATTTTTGTATATAATTAGTATATTTTATAAACATTTCGAAAATCATCTCAAAAAGATTTTAATTTTAGTAAGTATTTTGTTAAATTAGTCTAGTTTAAATTATGGTTATAATTTTGAATCATTAGTTTAAAATTAAGTTAATTATTTTATTTCATTAAGGTTAAGAAGCTCGTTAATTAATTAATATTGATTCGTCTTATTTAAGGTTTAGCCGAATTTGTTAATTTAACTCAATTTGACTATTTCTTAACCTTCAAGATCTAACCCATCTTTGACCTCATTTAAACCCATCAAAAGACCAAAATTTGGGCTTTTTTACATGTTTCTAGCAGCACACATCAACCCTTATTGCCTAAAATTTCCCAGCCCACCATTACCGACCCAACTTCCCTTAATCCTAGCCCACTTCTCACAAAACTCCCAGACCCAACTCTTACTCCTTCTTTCTCAAACCAACAACCCAATTCTTTCAATACATACAACCCAAATCAATTATACCCAACCCCATATTCTTTTCCAATTTTCCAACAGCATACGTACAATGCCCAAACCAGCAACCCCACCCACGCGCTCTTCTTCTCCGCAGAGCTATGAAACCCAGAACAGTCCAGCAACGTGATTGGACTGAACGCGAAGAACAACGACCAAATGACCTCAACGCGCATCCCTCTTCCTCATCCTTCTTATCCGTTCGTACGAGGAACGTTGGGGAATAATCTAGGTGTTGAAATCTTACGCCTCCTTTATCCTTCACTCGCAATCCAACGGCTCAAATCGATTTGCCGTTAAGGATTCGTACTATTTTTAGCTGGTTGAACCTTATCACTTAAAGGATTCAAATTTCAAAATTTGAAAATCATCAAAATTTCACCTGAAATTCCCCCCTTTTCGGCCCTTATCTTCATCTATAATTATTGAGGTTGGACAGAATTACATACAAAAGAAAAAGAATAGCTTACAAAAAGTTTTATTTGGGTTAACCGATTTTACAGTTAAGAGATTCTTGAACAAGTTCTCTAACTCTAAATTTTTGGGAAGTTCCTTGTTCGGGTTTCGTCTAGATCCTCTCGATAAGCTTCTTGAGCTTCGAACTCGTGTGGTGGAAAAGCTCGTCTCTAAGCTCATAGTCATCACGGTTCGCTGCCTTAGAAAAGGTATATAACTTCACCCTTCTTTTAAGTCTTCTTTTACTTAGCTGATTGCTTAGTGGTGATAGTTGTATAAAAAATTTTTAGTTCTTTGTGGTGGCTGAGATTTTGATCTTTGCTCGCCTGGATCTGAATATGATTTCAACATGTTTGTGTGAATCTTAAAGTATACTTCCATTCGATTTCACATTTATAACTCGATATTGTGCTCGTTTTCTCTTCAGCTTTCATAGTTTATCTCATTTGGTTTCAAGTTTCTCTGCTAGTCTTGGTTTGTCACTGTTTGTTATAAATCTGCAGTAGTTAGTAAATGTGTTCAACATGCTCATTAAGTTTTAAGAATGCATGAAATGCCATAGTTTGTGTCCCTTACCATTTCTTGATAAATTGCAGCATAAATTTTTTTAGCATATGGTTTTGTTAGTTAGATTACATTAGTTTTATTCTCTCATTTAGCTTACACAATAGTTTTTCTTCAGCATAGAATGTATGTTCTCCTATTAGTAGATTAGATCGTCTTCTAAGTTATATATTTTGGCCCTTTCTTCAAATTTTTTGTTTTAAAGATTTTTTGGCAGCAACTTAGTTTACAATTATGTTTGTCTCAACTTTAAAATGGCTTCATCGCTGCCTCTTTACTTTTTACATGGAATTTGATTCCTTCATCGGTGATTAATATTGTTTGTTGTGTTAGAGTGTCAAGGTGATAGTTTCTTATGAATAAAGCGAATGAATGCTTGTTTTGTATTGCTAGTACTCCTTGTACGAATTGAGTCGATATTTAATTAAAAGTGAATGTTTAGAGTCAGATTTTAATGAAGTTTTTAGTTGGTTTATTCATGTCACCATGTGAAATTATGTCAAAGCTTGCTGTGATGTTCGGTCACCTTTGGTTGCATCTCTTTTTTTGTAATTGCTATGAATACAAATATTTGACTCTTTAAAGTAATTTGTTAAGAACTGTATCTCAAACATCAAAAATTAAGAAAGTTGAAAAACTTGTAAGTAGGAATTATTTGTTCGTTTACATCTCTCGAGCGACCATCGGAACCACTCTAACAATATTGCAATTCTCGATGAACCATACTATTACTAGTGTAAACTTTAGTACACAAGAAAACAGAAAGATTCTTTCACTGAAAAGTTAACAAGAAGATGAATTTGACGTTTGCACGATGCTATAAACCTCAAACCCAAAGAGCTAATAGAAAGTAGGAAAAGAAGCAGAGAGACTCAAAGATAAAGAAGAAAACCAAGAAATAATAGAGTCAATCAACTAACGACCTAACTAACGATAGAATTTATCAATTAATTAACCAATTCCAATAGATAGTAGAAATCTTTAACCAACAAATGATATTACTATAAATCTTACTCCTGATTCAAACACAACCAACATCTTTCACAAAGAAGAGATAACGAACAATGTCGCAATACAACAACACTCACTACCACAATCAACAATAGAACACTATTAAAAGACAAAGCATCTTACTATGAAATATGAACAACCAGCACCATATCCCTTACTTCCCTATCCCATCACTCTTTAATAGTGTGCTCAAAATTGACATGATCTGTCCAACAATGTAGAAATTTGAAATATCTGCATATTTTCTTTGATCTTACCTCCACTTCCATAAGCAAATGACAGTGATCAGAACCAACTGATGGTAAGTGAGTGATGGTACTTTGAGGCATGTTTTCCAACCATTGATCATTCACCATAGCTCTATCAAGTCTCTTCCAAACCTTGTGTTCCTCAGCTCTTTGGTTGCACCAAGTAAAGTGTTGACCACTATACCCAAGATCCATAAGGCCACAAGCTTCTATAACACTAATGAACTCAAAACTTTTATTCATGTTATAAAGAATGCACCATTGTTTTTCCTCTAGAGAAGTAATCACATTGAAGTCTCCTATTGTGCACCAAGGGATATTTATATTGGAGAAATGAATTAGCCTATCCCAAAGAGGTCTTCTGAGATGCTCCTTGCATTTGGCATATATAAAGGAAGAAATAAACTTCCCTTATGCTCCACATGTTGAATAGCACAAGTGATGTATTGGTCCTCAGATTCTAATACTTCACAATTCATATCAGAATTCCAAAAAATCCAAATTTTATCATTGGGGTTACATGCTGCATTATCCATATTAAGGTGGATTCTATAACTATTGAGATGTGCATTATCAACAAAAGGTTCAAGAATCACAATCATATCAAGATTATGTATTTTCTTGAGGTTTTGGAGTCTTTCCAACGATCCTTGGGTGTTGATGCTTCTAACATTCCAGCAGATGGTTTTAAACATTAAAAACCTTTACTTCTGGACCTAGTGTTGGGTCTCCTAGAGTTAGCAGAAGTAGTGTGAGATGTTTGTTGGTCTGTTGCCTAACTTGTTTCCTACCCCTTGGTGACAATCCATGTTGGTCTGCAATTTCCTCAATTTCCTCCTATTCACTTTGAAAAGTTGATCCAAAAGCCCTGATAAAGTGATTGCTGGTTTCTTCCTCCTCATCTACTTCTTCCCCTAAAGATTTGAGTATCAAGGTCAAACTTATCCTCAGATTGAACCACATCATAGTCTGTGTTCCTGTCCTTGGAATTATCAACCTTTTGTTGTTGCTCCTGAATAGAAAGTTGTTGGTTTTCCTGATTAGTATTCCCTTGTCCTTGGAATTATCAACCTATTGATGTTGCTCTTGAATTTGTTTCCCCTTACTTTTCTGTATGCTGCTGGCCTGGACCATTTGGTTGTTTGTGTTATCTGAAACTATAGGTTGATTGCTTTTATCAATGACAGCCCCCTGCAACTGATCATTACCCATTTTCTGAGAACTTCCATGTGTTTGCTGATGTTTCTGCCTGGCTGTATCCTGTATTGAGGTAGCAGTGGCTCTAAAGTCCAATCTATGATTAGTGTGTATCCCCTCATGCAGAGCATGAGTCAAATGCCCCCCTTTGGTTACCCCTTTCTACAGATTAGTAGGTTTCTCATGACAACCCCCATCCATCCCTCTTTCAACTTCCACAGAAAGAGGCAACAATGGGGGTTTGGGGAATTGGGAGCATTGAGTTAATACCTGTCATCTTGGAAGCTTGTTTGTTTTCTTTTGTTTCCCTAGGAATATTGGTATTGTGGTTACTTGTGTGATCCTGAAAATCATGTATTACCTTACCAGAATTCTTTTGAGTACACCACAATCCCTATTTCGAGTGCACTTAAAAGTTAACAGAAAGACTAATTTAACGATCTTACTATGCTATAAAGTTCAAACACCAAAAATTAAGAAAGTTGAAAAAGTTGTAAGTAGGAATTATTTGTTCGTTTACATCTCTCGAGCGACCATCGGGACCACTCTAACAATATCGCAATTCTAGATGAACCATATTATTACTAGTGTAAACTTTAGTACACAAGAAAATGAAAAAATAATCATACACATAAAAACAAGATTCTTACGTTGAGGGAAAGGGAACTCTCATTCCATCAAAACTTGTATGAGTTAGTTACATATGTGGGTATTTGTATGAGTTAGTTACAGATGTGGGTATTTATACAAGTCAATCTATACATGTGCTACAACTACTGATTAATTAACCATCTAAGCTCCTTGTAACCGCCTTTATTTGCTTGTAATCGTTTATGCTTAGAATTTATCCCTTTGTAATGAACTACGTCTGACATAACTTTTCAAGAATGAGATACGTAGGTGGCCTATGTCTGCCTCGGTCGGTTCCTTGTTAAATTTCCTATTTATGTTAGTCATCGAGAGGGGAACTACGTTTGACCTGATTTCTGTCTCAACGAGATAGGTAGGCGCCACAACGGCTCGGTCATCTCTCCCATAATACTTATATTTTTCTTTACAATAGAAACTGGGACAATATTTTTAAGAGGGACTCAAAAATTTTCAACAAGAGAATCTCTACAACAAGTCAAGGCAGAAGATGCATTGAGAATCGCAACTGAGACAAAATTTTTGAGAGGGTCTCAAAAATTCTACAAGTCATAAATCAACAGTTCGAGATACCCCAAAACATCTAACTGAGACAGAATTTTTTGAGGATGGCCTCAATAATTCCTTCAAGCATCACTAGAAGTTTGTAGTAAATTTCGAACATTTCGAGTATATTAGAAATGTAAAGCTAACTTCAAATGATCTCTGACATCATTAAAGTTTATAATCAACTACAACAATCTCCAACACCTTTGAATTTCAGAGTCAAATACAAAACTTTCCGATTATAGTAGATTTCGAAAGAACCATATTAGAAATTTTTCAAGCTTTAAGGATTTTTGAATTCTCCAGAATAAGCTATCGAACACACCAAAGTTTCAAACGAAGGGCGTTCATTTAAGCTTGATATGACATGACACTTGGCAGTGACCTTTTTCAATTACAGCTTTTTGAAAACCTTTTTCTTAAGGATTTTATCTATATGTCTCAAACATTTTTTGCATTAAATGTTTTGTCTTGTCTATCGAGAAGCAAGAGATCAGAGCGATCAACTGGAGATAGCAAGACAAGGAGCAAACGATTGAAGAAGTCAATATAGATCAGTTTGTTTTAAAAACTAACAAATATTTCTGTGGATGCAAGTCTATAAGATTGCCTCAAGTTTATCATATTTCTCCATTCAACGAATATGGAGAAGTCAAACGAGAGAGGAGCTCCCCAAAATTGACAACTTTTCTGTGGATATAGGAAAGTCATTGATGTTTTTCAAAAGAAAAAGAAAGAGTTTCAAATATGAGCAACAACACCTCATTTAAATTTCCAGCAAAACATGAGTCGCGACGAAAACAAAGTATTCAAAATGGGAACAAGTGAAAACATCACTCTCAACATATACAAACATCTTCGATGACGCGAGATTACATTTTTCAGCATTAAGAATGTTTGAAGAATATTCACGAATTTCGTCGATATCAGACGTGGTAATGTGAACTACCCAGATGGACATTATCGTCATTTTATCGATGGAATATCGTTATCCTACCTTCGGATCTTCTTTATCATTTACCCTACCGAAGAATCTTCATCTTCATCAACATCATCCTACCAAAGAATCTTCATTATCATTATCCTACCAATGGATCAACATTATCCTACCAATAGATCATCAACATTATTCTACCAATGGATCAACATTACCCTACTAACGGATCTTCATCTTCATCAACATCATCCTACCGACGAATCTTCATTATCATTATCCTACCAATGGATCAACATTATCCTATTAATGGATCAACATTATCCTACCAATGGATCATCATCATCCTACCGACGGATCTTTATTATCATCATTCTATTAATAGATATTCGTCAGTATTATCCTATCAATGGATCATTGCCAATAATTAATGAAACATTATCATCCTATCATCATCGTCAACCCATGAATGAAGAATCATTATCTCATCAATGGAACATTAACATCATCATCCTATTGATGAAGCATCATCATCATCCTATCGATGAAGTAGCATCATCTTATCGATGGATCAACATCACTCTACCAATGGAGTATCGTCATTCTACCAATGAAACATCATTATCCTACCAATGGATCATCAATATCATCATCCGACCAATGAAACATCAACATCATTATCCTATCAATGGAGCGTCAACATCATCATCCTATCACTGAAGAATCATTATCCTACCAATGGAGAATCAACATCATCATCCTATCGATGGAGCATCATCATCATCATATCATGTAGCAACATTATCTTACCAATGGATCAACATCATCCTACCAATGGATTATCCATCTTACCAATGAAGAATCAACATAATTATTTTCATTTGCAATAACGTCATCAAGAGAGCCATCAACATATTATATTAATCTATATTTTATTACTTCGATATCAAAGGAAGAGTACATTTGAAGAATTATATTGCAAATATGAAATACAAGTTTTATTGTCCTAACGTCAAGATGAGGAAACTATGTTAAATGTTCAAGGAGAGCGACTAAATGTCAACATGGTAAAAGACATTATCTCTTCATTTGAATTATATTTTTATGCTAATGAGTTTTATCTTTGTCTTTGTCGAGAGCATCCGAGATGATGAATTATCAAAACAAACCACAGGTGCGGACGACATCAAAAGGGATGTAACACAACGTGTAACTTTTTCTTAGCAGTGAACTGGGACATAGTCCAAAGAGGAATACCAAACTCTTAGGACGCGAGCTGAGGAGCGACTTCCACCACAATCAAATCATACCTCTATCAGAAGGCATGTGAGTTTTTCTTTAGTTTTATTCGTTTCAGTTTTACATCCGGAAAATTTTGGGGTTCACCGGAGGCATCTGTCTAATCTGAGTGACAATACACCAAGAGCTTTGGAAATTATGTTCGTGTAAGTTCTTACTTATGGATGTGAAGAGCTCCACATTCATGGCTAAGAGGTTGCAAACCTATTTTTCATACTCGACTTACTTTGTTACTCTTCTTGAACCAAAGGTTATCTTAGCATACAAGATTTCCCTTTCAACCGATCGAGTTGAACTACAAACTACCTGATTCCATGAGTTGAAGGATATGTCGGCGGGCTCAATGTGAAAAACTCGACTGTATTCCAATAATCTCTCTCAAATCTTAATCTCGAGCATTTCGATCTCTTCATAATTCGATAACAGGATAACTTATGAACTCTTTCAGAATCGTACGTTAAATCAAACGTATCAAACTACAAGTAACTTGAATTCTCATATAGCCTGAGATATGTAGGAAACCCATTTCCTGGGTTCGGCCATAATTCCTAAAGTCTGTAGGCCACATCAGCCTTTTTTGCCTAAAATTTCCCAGCCCACCATTACCGACCCAACTTCCCTTAATCCTATCCCACTTCTCACAAAACTCCCATACCCAACTCTTAATCATTGTTTCTCAAACCAGCAACCCAATTCTTTCAATACATACAACCCAAATCAATTATAACCAACCTCATATTCTTTTCCAATTTTCCAACAACATACGTACAATGCCCAAACCAGCAACCCCACCCACACACTTTTCTTCTCCTCAGCGCGATGAAACCTAGAACAGTCCAGTAACGCGATTGGACCGAACGCGAAGAACAGCGACCAAACGACCTCAACACGCGTCCCTTTCCCTCATCCTTCTTATCCCTTTGTACAAGGAACGTTGGGGAATAATCTAGGTGTCAAAATCTTACGTCTCCTTTGTCCTTCACTCGCAATCCAACGGCTCAAATCGATTTGTCGTTGAGGATTCGTACTATTTCCAACTGGTTGAACCTTATATCTTAAAGGATTCAAATTTCAAATTTTGAAAATCATCCAAATTCCACCCGAAATTCCCCTTTTTTCGGCCCTCATCTTCATCTATATAAAACCCTTTTCCCCTCTTTATTGCGGTTGGACGGAATTGACATACAAAAGAAAAAGAATAACTTACAAAAGGTTTTTTTTGGGTTAACCGATTTTACACTTAGGAGATTATTGAACAAGTTCTCTAACTTTAATTTTTTGGGAAGTTCCTTGTTCGGGTTTCGTCTAGATCCTCTCAGTAAGCTGCTCGAGCTTCAAACTCGTGTGGTGTAAAAGCTCGTCTCTAAGCTCGTAGTCATCTCAGTTCATTGCCTTAGAAAAGGTACATAACTTCACCCTTCTTTTAAGTCTTCTTTTACTTAGCTGATTGCTTAGTGGTGATAGTTGTATAAAGATTTTTTAGTTCTTTGTGGTGGCTGAGATTTTGATCTTTGCTCGCCTGGATCCGAATATGATTTCAACATGCTTGTGTGAATCTTAAAGTATACTTTCAGTCGATTTCACATTTATAACTCGATATTGTGCTCCTTTTCTCTTCAGCTTCCATAGTTTATCTCATTTGGTTTCAAGTTTCTCTGCTAGTCTTGGTTTGTCATTGTTTGCTATGAATCTGCAGTAGTTAGTAAATGTGTTCAATATGCTCATTAAGTTTTAAAAATGCATGAAATGCCATAGTATGTGTCCCTTACCATTTCTTGATAAATTGCAACATAGATTTTTTTAGTATATGGTTTTGTTAGTTAAATTACATTAGTTTTATTTCTCTCATTTAGCTTACACAATAGTTTTTCTTCAGCATAGAATGTATGTTCTCCTATTAGTAGATTAGATCGTCTTCTAAGTTATATATTTTGGCCCTTTCTTCAAATTTTTTGTTTTAAAGATTTTTTTGGCAGCAACTTAGTTTACAATTCTATTTGTCTCAACTTTAAAATGGCTTCATCTCTGCTTCTCTACTCTTTACATGGAATTTGATTCCTTCGTCAGTGATTAATATTGTTTCTTGTGTTAAAGTGTCAAGGTGATAGTTTTTTATGAATATTGCGAATGAATGCTTGTTTTGTATTGCTAGTTTTCTTGTACGAATTGAGTCGATTTTTAATTAAAAGTGGCTGTTTAGAGTAATATTTTAATGAAGTTTTCAGTTGGTTTATTCATGTCTACATGTGAAATTATGTCAAAGCTTGCTGTGATGTTTGGTCACCTTTGGTTGCCATCTCTTTTTTTGTAATTGATATGCATACAAATGTTTGGCTCTTTAAAGTAATTTGTTAAGAACTATATCTCTTTATTTCTTTATTGTTAAAGTATGGTATATGAGTCGTACATTTTCTTTAATCCACTGTTGATTTGTTTGATAAAATACAATAGTATTACATGTTCTAGAAAGAGTGTATGAAATTGATCCTCTAGTGTCTTGCGTTGTTATCTTCCATTGGTGTGTTTCATTATATTTTTAGAACATAGTTTTCTCAAGTCTTAATGTAAGTGTATGAGCATTTATCTATTTGTGCCTAAGAGTCTGTTTGTTTAATTTGATTGATAATTACATTTAAATCAGTTTTCCTTTAGTCACTTACTAACTACTCTCTCTTCATTTTCTGGCATGAACCCTTGAATGAGTCCATTGGACTTTTTTATTTTTCCCCTGCATTTCGCCTTGAGCCAAGGAGGCTCAATCTTATTATTTTCGAGTCAAAACCGAAGTGCAGGGCTGGAAAACAGAAAATGCATGTGTTCGGAGCGAAATTAAAGGCTGTATACACTCAATATACAACAGTATACACAAAATATGCTGAATATACAGTGATTTATGGCAGCAGTATACACTGTATACAATCACGAAAATGGGTCAAAACCCCTCCCGAAATTTCAGTTTTGTGTTGTATTATGATTGGGCAAAAAGCCCATTTATTTTTAGTATTATTTACTAGTTTTAGGATAGGTGAAATTGGGCTTAAAGACTAAAAGAAATTCAACTTTTATGATAGTCTTATCAGGTGCGTATGGGCTTAAAGGCCCAAAATGAAATTAGGTCCAAGTACTGGTCCAAGCAGATAGAAAACCAGACTTGGGCCTAGACTCTCTCTCTATTTTATCTGTTTTCGTAATTGTTTAATTGTTTATTTGCTAGTTAATTCTAAGGATTTTCCTTAATTCAACTCCCCAAAAGATGAACCAACCATATCTTTTAAAATAAACAACAAGTATATTTTATTTTACTTGACTTTAAAGTATCTAATACTTAAGTAGTATCCTTATATTATCTCTCTTTCCCTTTAAAAACAATTTCAAGTGTTAAGTTGTTTTCTCTTCAAACAGAGTATGCTTTTATTTTAAAATCATTAGCCAAATAGTTAATTACCGAATAATCGCGTGTTAGTGGGCACTTCGGGTGCTTTCAAACCCTTCCTGAAATGTTAATGTGAACCCTGAACCCTTTTTTTAAAATTTTCAATTGATTTACTATTTTTAATCTTTTGAAAAAATAGTTTTCTTAATTTTTTTTTTCAAAAATTAAGTGGCGACTCTTAAAACTAGTCTAGTTTCTTTTTTAATAAAACACCCATACCCAGATAAGGGCTTTCTTCACCATAATTTCCAGATCGAAACCCTTCCCCATCGATAATTACCCATTAGATTACGTTCTACGGATCGTAAACGGATTCGGGGAGTTAAAATCTTGCATTTAGCCTCAAGAATGGTGAAAAACTGTCAAGAAACCCCTGGGTTCATTCCTTTGCTCTCAAGTTCAAAAATTGCAGAATAAAACGTCTTTGAGGTTTATTTCTGACTTCATGTCGCGTCTGCCCCGCCGTGGCGGCACTAACCCAGGGACAGTGGCTCCGCCTTGGCGGCAGAAATCCCGCCTCAGCGACTTACATGGAAACAGTGTGCAAAATTAATAATTCCACGACTCCATTTCACAACACACCTTCAACCAACGACACTCAGAAACTACCTGTTCACGCTAAGATCAATTTTGGGAGTTTTATTGGCCCGAATTTAATTCCGTAAAATTGTATGGGTTCCTTAACATCTTAGCTATCTACTCATGTGATCGAATTCATAATTAGATCACCCAATTGCTACCAGATTTCTCTATACCTCACAATCTCCAATTTCGTCCAAATCTGGACTAGGTTGGGAAATCTCAAGTTACTTCGAAAAAGTTTTTCGGCCCAAATTTTTCCCCGTTGGCTTTTCTTTAACGACGGAAACATGTCGTTACAATATATACCAATTTACCCATCACTCGTCCTCGAGTGACAAAACTTAGGAAAAATAAGCTAAAGAAGAAATGTAGTAGTACCTGAATCGACGAACAATTGGGGATAATTGTCTCGCATGTCCCTCTCGGTTTCCCAAGTAGCTTCCTTGACTGGACGAGATTTCCATTGAACCTTCACAGACTTAATCTCCTTGGTCCTCAATTTATGCAAATCACGATCAAGAATTACAATCGGTTCATCCTCATATTAGAGTTCTTTGTCTAGCATAACTGAGTCCCATTTTATGATGTAATCCCCGTCACCATGATAGCTCTTCAACATGGACAGATGAAATACCAAATGAACTCCGATAGGTTAGGAGGTAAAGCTAATCTATAAGCCACTGGCCTCACACATTCAAGAATCTTGAAGAGATCAATGTATCATGGACTTAGTTTGCCCTTCTTGCCAAATCTCATCACCCTTTTCATGGGTGATACCTTAAGAAGGACATTCTCACCAATCTGAAATGTCATGTCTCTCACCTTATGATCTGCATATTTCTTCTGTCTACTCTTGGTTGCTAAAAGTTTAGTTTGGATGCTCCTCATTTTATCTTGAGCATCCTTCACTAAATCAACCCCCAAAGGTTTCACATCTCCAACCTGGAACCTTCCTATGGGTGATCTACATCCCCTCCCATAAAGTGCCTCAAACGGTGTCATATCTATGCTGGAGTGATAACTATTATTATAGGAGAACTCACACAAATGTAAGAAGTTATCCCAATGCCCTTCAAAATCAATCACACATGTCCTCAACATGTCTTCTAACACTTGAATAGTCCTCTCTGACTGTCTGTCCGTCCGTGGATGGAATGTTGTACTAAAAGTGAGTTGTGTGCCAAATTAATTATGTAATTTCCTCCTTAACTTAGAGGTAAACTACGTACTACGGTCTGAGATGATAGAAAGGGGGACCCCATGCAACCTCACTATCTCTTTCACATACACCTTAGTCAATTGTTCAGTATTATAATTTATTCTTACCGGGATAAAATAGGTTGATTTAGCCAATCTGTCAACCACTACCCAAATATGAAGTCCATAGCTATCCTTTCCCACTTCCATTCTAAAATTGGCATTCTTTGAAGCAAATCTGCAGGCCTTTGATGTTCATACTTTACTTGTTGGCAATTTTGACACCTAGCCACAAACTCCGCTATATCCTTCTTCATGCCCGACCACCAATAAATTCGCTTCAATTCTCGGTACATCTTGGTCACACCCGGATGTATGGAATATCACGAACCATGAGATTCTGTCAATAATTTCTAAATCAAGTCATCAACTCGAGGAACACAAATCCTTCTTTTAAAACTGAGCACACCTTCCACATCAATAGTGATCTCTTGTGCCATACCAATCGCAGTCTTCTTCTTAAGTTCATTCAAATTTTCATCCTCGAACTGTTTGGCCTTGATCTCCTCAATGAATGTGGCCCTTACTTCAATGCTAGCTAACACCCCGTCTCTTTATGAGATTTCCAACTGCATGAACTTAGACTCTAAGGTCTGAATTTCCTTAGCCAAAGGCCGCTTGGTTACACTCAAGCAAGCTAGACTACCCATACTCACCGCTTTTTGACTCAAAGCATCTGCCACTACATTAGCCTTACCCGGATGGTATTGGATGGTGATATCATAATCCTTAAGTAGCTCCATCCACCTTCTCTGTCTCAAATTCAGATCCTTCTGAGTGAACACATGCTGCAAACTACGATGATCAGTAAACACTTCACACTTAACATCATAACGGTAATGCCGCCAGATCTTAAGAGCAAACACTACCGTTGTCAACTCCAAATCATGTATTGGATAATTTCTCTCATGCACCTTCAACTGTCGCGATGCATAGGCTATGACATCTTATCCTGCATTAACACAACATCCAAACCCGAATGTGAAGCATCACAATAAATAATAAAATCTTTACCTTCAACCGGTAGTGCTAGAATAGGTGTGGTGGTCAAAAGAATCTTGAGCTTTTGAAAACTCTACTCACATTTTTCAGTCCATTCAAATAGTATCTCATTTTTTATCAAATTTTTCAAATGAGTGGCAATAAAAGCAAAGTTCTTCACAAATCGACAATAGTAGCTAGCGAACCCCACAAAACTCCTAACTTCCGTCACAGAGCTAGGCCGAACCCAATTCTTAACCGCCTCAATTTTTTTGGGGATCTACCATTACCACTTCTTTTGAAACTACATGCCCCAAAAATGCAACCGAAGTCAACCAAAATTCACACTTAGAGAATTTCGCATATAACTTTTGTTTCCCAAGAACACCTAGAACAATATGAAGATGGTCGGCATGCTCTTCCTCACTTTTTGAATAGACCAAAATGTCATTAATGAAAACTATCACGAACGAATCGAGAAAGGGTTTAAACACCCTATTTATCAAACTCATGAAAGCTGCAGGTGCATTAGTTAACCCAAAAGACATAACTAGGAACTCATAGTGCCCATTACGGGTTCTAAACGCCGTCTTGGGCACATCCTCAGGCCTAATTTTCAATTGATGGTAGATAGACCTTAGATCAATCTTAGGGAAAACTGATGCACCTTGGAATTGATCAAAAAGATCATCTATTCTAGGCAATGGATGCTTGTTTTGAATGGTGGCCTTATTCAATTGCCGGTAATTTATACACATTCTCATACTACCATCATTTTTCTTGACAAACAAAACTGGAGCACCCCACGGGAAAGCACTAGGATGAATATATCCTTTATCAAGAAGTTCTTGGATTTGAGCCTTAAGCTCTCTTAGTTCCGCCGTGGCCATGCGATATAGAGGGATAGAAATGGGGCGGGTGTCAGGTTCCAAATCAATGAAGAAATCTATATCTCTATCCGGAGGCATACCAGACAAATCATTAGGAAACACTTCTCTAAATTCTGACACCACATGAATAGACTCAATAGATGGAGACTCAACCTCCACATCCCGAATATGAGCCAAGTAAGCCAAACAACCGTGCCCTACCAGTTTCCTAGCCCGAATGAAGGATATGATCTTAGTTTGCTTAGGCTTGTACACCGCTTCCTACTCTAATTTTTTACTTCCCGGAATTTCTAGAGTTGCAGACTTGGTATTACAATTAAACACAACATAATAGGGGGATAACTAAGTCATGCCTAAGATTATATCAAAGTCAGTCATATCCAAAATCACCAAATCAGCCTAAGTCTGAAAACCCATAAGCAAAATAGGACAAGCATGATAGACATGTGTGACTATGACAGACTTTCCAACTAGGGTAGAAACATGGATGGGGGCATCAAGAATATCATAAATCATAGCAAATTTTGAGGCAAATCGCACAAATACATAAGAATAAGTAGAACCCGGGTCAAATAACACATTAGCCATCCGGTCACAGACAAGAATAGTACCTGTGATCACTGCGTCAGACGCCTCTGCCTCGTTATTGCTCGGAAAGGCATAACACTGAGCCCTGTCATCTTGACAGGTGACTTCCCTGCCTGGCTACACTGTGCCTCTGCATGCATTACCATTTCCCTTACTTCCGCGGTCTCACTGATTTCCTCCTCGCCCACCTTGTGGACGCCCTCGACCATTATTACTATTTCCCGCGGGTACCACTTCTCTAGTCTGCTGCTGCACGAAATCCAATATGCACGGGTGGGGACAATCTCTCCTCATATGCCCAGGTTCACCATAGTTATAATATGTACGATCAAAAGATGGCCTGCTGCCCGCCGAAGGTGTAGCTCCCTAACTATCCTGAATCAAATTAGGAGGTGGAGTTCCTAAGTAATTACCTGTAGAGGCGGGCATAGCGGACTGAATTGGCCTGGCTGCAAGTGCTGGTCTCCCTGACCCTTTGGAGTAAGAACCTTGAAAGTTACCTGAGTTATTGGCCCTTTTAGCCAATGTCTTAGCCTGACCGTCTCGTCTCACCCCCTCCACTTTTTTTGCAAAGTCTGTTACCTCATTAAAGCTCCTCCATGTAAAGGTCATATGAACATATAATACCTACAAATCAGAATTTATCCCCTAATAAATAAACGGATCCTTTCCTCCTCAGTAGTCACCAATTAAGTAGCATATCTAGACAAGGCATGGAACTTGGCCTCATAAGCAGCCATAGACATACCACCTTGCCCCAAAGCCATGAACTCATCCTTCTTGTGATCTCTCAAAGTCCTAGCCACATATTTCTCTAAAAACCGAGTATGAAATTGGGTCCAAGTAAGTGGAAATAAAACTGAAGATCTGCATTCCACATAAACTCTCCACCACTGCTTAGCCTTATCTTGAAGTTGAAAAGTCACAAACTCAACCCCATGCTGATGGAAAATTCCCAACTTATGAAGCCTCTCATGAAGAAAACATCATTACCTACATTCCCTCCTACCTTGGGGATAGTGATAGAAATAAGAGGATTGACGGGAGCTTGAGTTGCTTGAACAGAGGAAAGCACTCCAGGACCAACCAATCCTTTCAAGAACGACATGGTCTGTTGAGTTAACACTNTCATGCTCATTACCAGTCATAACAGAACCCAGTAAAGGACGGAAGAAAACATCATTACCTACATTCCCTCCTACCTTGGGGATAGTGATAGAAATAAGAGGATTGACGGGAGCTTGAGTTGCTTGAACAGAGGAAAGCACTCCAGGACCAACCAATCCTTTCAAGAACGACATGGTCTGTTGAGTTAACACTGTGTCTATATGAGAAATACCTATAGTCTCAGCCTGCACCTCTTCTTCTTGTCCAACATTCTCTTCCTTCTCAATTTCTACATTCTCATCTACCTCTTTATGGTGCGCAGGAGGAGCCTCATTTCTGGGAGCATCTCCAATCGGTGCTCAATCCCTAATAGGCGTTGCCCTTCCTCCACCTCTACCCCTAGCTTTTCCTCTATCCCTGTCTCGATCGCGGCTTCTCGCTGCATATTCCTAAGCTGGAGCATTGATGGGAGCTACGGACCTGACGCCGTTGAACCTAGTGTTAACCATCTGCGGACAAAAGAGTGAAGGAGGTTAGACACCAATTTGAATCACCAGATACCAATTGAAATCAAGTTATAACACGAAAGGAGATAACAGAAGACATAGAGATTTCCTAAAGTCCTATAGCCTCTCGAAGAAAAGCACAGATGTCTCCATACCGTTCTACAAGACTCTACTAGACTCGTTTTGGTACATCAAGATCAACTAACCTAGGCTCTGATACCAACTTTGTCATGACCAAGACCATCGTGATTGGCACCCACACTAACCCTCCGATGGGAGAACCATTTATACTAATTAGCTAACCAACTTAATCAAAATACTAAAGCATTTAAGTTACGGAAGCAAGTTAAATGTTAAGGAAAGAATTAGGGAGTTTCCATAAACTCTAAACAAAAGTCTAACAACTAAAACAATGCGAAAAATACGCCTAGAACCTGAAAGTCAATCTACCAAAACTCTAACAATGAACCAAAAGTCTAAAGAAGAAGGGTTACAATCCCAAACTAACGTACTAATAACTAACTAGAAAGTTCAAGTCCGAAACATGGACATAAACAGAAAGAAAACTCATGGCATCTCGGAAGAACTGGCTCACCTTTGAATTCGAACGATCACTAATCTTCTAAACGAGGTTTGTCAATAGCCGCTTGAAGATGCCTTGTACTCAACAAATAAAGAGCAAGTGCAGTATGAGTACACAGCCACAATGTACTGGTAGGATCACACGACTATCCCACTAAGTGCAGTATACATAAGGTAATACAACATAATAATAACATGCATCCACCAAACATATACAATATCATCATCATTTACGAACCACGTACAATTTCACATTTCTCAAGATACACAATTATGTCAACTCATTGGTCCTCTCATGGAACACAAACCCAAATAGTTAGCATACCGAAATGTGGTACCCGATCTAATGTTTATGTCGGAATGTGGCAACCGATCCCATATTTATGCCGAAATGTGGCAACGATCCAAGTTAGTGTGTCGAAACACAATACCTGATCCATTCAACAAGCCACAATCACAATCACAATCACAATTGCATTCTCATAATCATCCAATCAAGTCATGATTCATGGCATTCATCATTTATCTATCCTCATTTACAACAAGTGTGATCAACAATGCAACATTCGCATACATACACGTATTATAATAAATCAAGAACAAACATACATCACACAATATGGAATCACAACCATCACCTACCTCGAAACAAGTTTGAATCCCCTAAGAAACTTGATTCTTCTCTTTCTGGATTCGTTCCGCTTGTTCTTGGTCTACAAATAATTAATTTAACACATAAATCAATAAACAATAACTAATTACCCGAATTACTAACAATTCTATCAACCCTAGAACATACCCATGATCCCCATACCCAGATTAAGGCTTTCTTCACCATAATTTCCAGATCGAAACCCTTTCCCATCGATAATTACCCATTAGATTACGTTCTACGGATCGAAAATGGATTCGGGGAGTTAAAATCTTACCTTTAGCCTCAAGAATGGTGAAAAACTGTCAACAAAACCCCTGGGTTCGTTCCTTAGNATTCATCATTTATCTATCCTCATTTACAACAAGTGTGATCAACAATGCAACATTCGCATACATACACGTATTATAATAAATCAAGAACAAACATACATCACACAATATGGAATCACAACCATCACCTACCTCGAAACAAGTTTGAATCCCCTAAGAAACTTGATTCTTCTCTTTCTGGATTCGTTCCGCTTGTTCTTGGTCTACAAATAATTAATTTAACACATAAATCAATAAACAATAACTAATTACCCGAATTACTAACAATTCTATCAACCCTAGAACATACCCATGATCCCCATACCCAGATTAAGGCTTTCTTCACCATAATTTCCAGATCGAAACCCTTTCCCATCGATAATTACCCATTAGATTACGTTCTACGGATCGAAAATGGATTCGGGGAGTTAAAATCTTACCTTTAGCCTCAAGAATGGTGAAAAACTGTCAACAAAACCCCTGGGTTCGTTCCTTAGCTCTCAAGTTCAAAAAATGCAGAATAAAATGTCTTTGGGGTTTATTTCTGACTTTAAGTCGCGTCTGCCCCGCCGTGGCGGCACTCACCCCGCTTCAGCAGCCCCTCCCTGGCGACAGAAATCCCGCCTCAACGACTTGCACGGAACCAGTGAGCAAAATTAATAATTCCAAGATTCCATTTCACAACACAGCTTCAACCAACGACACTAAGAAATTATCCGTTAACGCTAAGATCAATTTCGGGAGTTCTACTCGCTCGAATTCAATTTCGTAAAGTCGTACGGGTTCCTTAACGTCTTAGCTATTTACTCATGTGATCAAATTCATAATTAGATCACCCAATTGCTACCAGATTTCCCTATACCTCACAGACTCCGATTTCGTCTAAATTTGGACTAGGTTGGGAAATCTCAAGTTACTACGAAAAAGTTTTTTGGCCCAAAATTTTTCTCTGTTGACTTTTCTATAATGACGGGAACAAGTCGTTACATATATATATATATATATATATATACGGCCTCACTATTTCTTATCTAACCAACACTAATTTATTCTCTAACTAATACTACATTGAGTTAGTTTCAAATTTGTGGGGATTATTAACCACCACGAATTGTGTCATTTAAAAATTAAATCTCCACAATTTAATGTAATTTGCGGAGATTATCATAACCAATAAAATAAGACCGCCACAAAAAGAACTATATAGCGGGTTAAAATATACGCTATAATATGAACTATGACAAATGCGATATTATATTTTAAGTTATCAATGACACATTTTTTTGTCACTAATAATGTATTCAATTCGTGACAAATTATTATTTGTCTTAGAATTCGTTATAATTTTAGACACTAAAAGATTTCGTCACAAAAAATGAATTGTTGCAAAAGTGACAAATTAGAATTCACAGTTAAATATTACAATATTTAGCGAAGAACTTTATGTTTTAGCTAAAACTTAAAATATTTAATCATGAACTCTATTTTGTAGCTAAAATTTAAAAATTTATCCACGAACTCTAATTTGTAGCTATTGCAATGACTTATTTTTGTGATGAAATTTTTCCGTGTCCAAAATTGTTACAAATTCTAAGTCGAATAATACTGTCACAAATTAAATACATTATTAGTGACAACATAATGTGTCACTGATAACTTAAAATTTGTCACCAATGGTAAATAATAAATGACGCCGAATTATTTTTTGGTGGAAAACTTTTGAGGAAAAAACTTTGCTACGAAATTGTAATTTCGTCACTAAACGGATGTTGCTCATGCATTTAAACATAAAATGTAATTTTTGTCACAAAAAGTGAATATTTAGTGACAAATTATGTATCGTACCTAATAATTTCGTAGCTAAATATCATATTTATTGTGGTGTGAACTTCTATCATAACAATCACCACTAGCAAGTAACACCATTGCCACTAGTGTTAACCGCCATCCCTACCACCGACATATATTTCATGTGTATCTCACTGGCAAGTTTAAAAAAATTGCTTGATGATTAAGGGACATGGAAATCATCATTATATTCATTGTCACCACCATCACGTCACCACCGCCACTATCAACACTATGATTAATCCCTATTGCATTCAACTCTACTATCACAACTAGCATCACTGCTAAATACCATAAATACACCGTTAACCACCACACATTCTTCAACCATCATCACCAACGTCTTCATTGGAACATCCACCTCCACGACCACTATCTGCCACTATCACAACTGTGGTCAATCCCAACTGCGCTCGACTACCCCTAATACAAATTACCACCAACACATTATCAACCACCACACATTTTTATCCATCACCATCACTATTGTTAGTATCAACACCACCTCAACTACCACTATCAACCAGTGGCGGACCCAAGATTTTCACGAAATGGGTTCAAGATATAAAAATATACTTAATATTATTTGTAATTTTTATGAGGCTAACAACATACATATCTAACTATACTAAACAATATTAATACATTTGAAAAAAAATTACATTGACTTATGAATAAGACGGTAAATAACAAGATGGACGAAAAACTAGGCTTCAATATAAACTAAGAAAATAAAAGAATATTATGAATGATTTCTCTTCATTCAACATTTAACAAATAAAAAAAAAATATTAAACAAAATAATTATAACCTTAATTTCAGAATCGAATACATAGAATTTTTTTTGTTGATTTTAGAATGATAAGGGATTTTTTAGTTGAAGAAATAAAAAATAACCACAATAATCATATATGTATATATAAAGACTAGAATCAAGAGCGAAAAACATTCAACAAAGGAGAAGACAAAAGGATTTTTAGAATTGAGAATAATAGGAATTAGTGCCTTTTTAGTTGAGTTTTTTTTAAAAAAATAAAAAATAAAAACAAAAAGGACAAAAGTTGTTGACTATTGGACTTTTAATTGTAAAAGTAAAAAGTTGTTCTACTTTTTATAGTTTTTAAGTAACTAAAAGGACAAAAGCTACACCTACACAGAGGACAAGTTACACCTACACAGAAGACAAACCTGTGTGTGAACGTTTCATATATCAAAAAAACCAATTAAAACTAAAATGTGGCAATGGGGATTCGATCCCAGATTGGCTGGGAAAATTGAACCCCCTCAAC
>NC_064285.1:66573675-66577674 GCF_019186545.1 Solanum stenotomum
CAACAATTATATTCGATTAGTCAAATTACTTCCAGAAGCAAGTAATAAAAAGGGGTTTTTTTGTGAAACAAATTGTAAGAATTTAATAAGTAATCAATAATCAAAACTCAATTTTGGTTGTTATCAAGATGAGAGAAATAACTAGGGTATACGTGTTCCCCACAAGCTCATAACGCAGTAATCCTAGTAATANTTAGACATCATAATAGATGTTTGGCTTAGTTATTACTTTGCACCAATCGACACTAGCCTATTAGATAGTATCACACTAAATGTATGTTGATAATTCTTTTCTTGTTGATTACCTCCTTGGTCCGGCAAGTAGCAACAAGGCGAGTTCTAACGCGTGCACTCATTAAAAAGACTTCTAAATGAAAGAATTATCAATGCATGCAAAACACTATTCAAGAATTGCTTATTTATTATTCATACTTTGTTAATCGCTCATGGTTCCCACAACCCTAGTTGTGGAGTTTAGTTACCCATAATCATATGAACACAATTCATTATTTTAGATGAAAGAATTATGAACGTACGTAAGAAGAATAATAAATCCAGAAATTCAACTTGAATTGCAACACCAAAATCTTCAAAACAAACTTAGAAAATTAATAATTGCTAGGTTTGCAAGAATAATCTCCCAAGTCACAAAATAGAACTAAAGTAATAATGTCTAACTCCCAAAAACAAGGTTTACATGCCTTATTTATAGAAAACAAGTCCTAAATTAAAAGGGAAACAAAATAAGGAAAGTTTGTTACAGGCACGCGTCTTCATTCCACGAGACTGACTCATGGACCATCAATGGATCTACGGTCCGTGAGTCCCTTCCATCAGCCAGGACTTAGAAAATATATCAACTTCCAAAAATCAGCTTCTCTGAAGCAAACGACGGAACTACAGTACGGACCGTAGATCGATCTACGGTCCGTCAATCCCCTTCCGTAGCTCCACACTTAGAATCTTCAAAAATCAGGTACTGGAACCCTCGCAGTCTCAATCTATGGATCAACAGTACGGTCCGTAGAGTCACCGTGGTTCCACACTTGGTCAGATTTCCCTGATTTGTCTTCCATGCCTTGGCTTCTGATCTATGACCACCATCTACGGAACGTCAATGGATCTACGATCCGTAGATCACCTCTGTAGATTCCCTTTTCTGCATTTCTTACATTTGTCTCTTTAATTCCGCGCCTGAAAATTTTTCCTGCAAAATATGATAAAAACACATAAAAACCAATACTAAAAGGCCTTAAATACACACAACTTGTAAGTGAAATGTATTAGAAACACCGTAAACTCACGGTATATCAACACCCTCAACTTAAATTCGTTATTTGTCCTCAAGCGATGCACTAGGACTCTAAACGACACTTGTATAGAAGCAAGCATTTCAAGCACAAGCAATTATATGGCTCTCTATCTCACTCACTTTTCGGGTGCAAAATTTGTTCTCTTAGACTGGACAAGCTAATTCATATGGATCGAACCATGACAACAATCGACCAACCAACACACAACATACACTGTTTTACTATCACCAAAGTACCAACTTTCCGAAAATGCAACTAGTGCCCTCACTTCAAACGAAATCCCTTTTCTTTCACACAATGACTATGACTTTGAGTACAAGGATTCATTCAACACTCACACTCAGAAACAACTTCAAGTACAGTTAGTGCTCAGTACCATAGGCTTGCCCTTATTTTCACTGCTTAGACTCCCCAATTTAGACTCTAGTATCACTATAGGACTTTCTTGGCTTGTAACGTAGGCTCAGGATCAGGTGTGGTACATTTGGGTACTTTTTAGTGACTTTCTACCCTCGTTGACATTACGCTAGGCTTTCAACCTCTTTTTGCCCTATTTCTGTCATCCTACCATTTTACCTTCTTTCCCTTGATTTTCTTCAACCATGGATGTGACTTTAGGCTTTTCAGATCTTTTTACTTTTCACTTTTATTTCTTTCTTGCGTTTTATGCTTTTTTTTTCTTCAGCTTTCAACAAGTCACATCCATTCCTTTCTTTTCTTTCTTTTAACATCAAACTCTTTTCATATCCATTTTTTCTTCGGTTTCCTTTTTCATAGCCACCCTCAACTTATGAATTTTCCATTGGTTGAGGTGCACAATACCTGATATTGGGTCAGAGCCAAGATTGAAGTTACCTTTTACATTAGCCACCCTCAACTTAGGCTTTTGACCTAATATGAGGTGCACATGTCCAAGGAGGGACCGGGGCCAACATAGTAGATTTATGGGAAGGTGAGTTCGGGGTTTAGAAAGAAGTGATCTAATTTTAGGCTCAAAGCATTTGGATCAAAGGTAGCATTTATTTCATTTGGTTGGATCTTTCATTTAGGAAATTTGTGGACTTATCAGAATAAGGGCCTATGATCACCTCCTAGCTTCTAAAGTGAATTGTCTTAGCAAGACTAATCGGGCAAGTTCTAGTTTTGCACAATAACTGTTTGAACAATCACTATTCTCACACACACTTGGCACATAGTTTCACTATCAGATTATCAGATTACCCAGTTCATGTTTCAGCTTAAGTCATGCCATCAAGTTGATTAATTATCATGTCATACTCAGAGCCGACACATTCAACTTGTCTTAGCCTACCAATTCTAGCACACATTACAAAATTTGGACGGGTTATATTTTTCATAAGCCATCATGCTTCAATCTTTTTCATGCTTCTATACATACAATTCTAACACATGCCGGTTCAATAGAAATTAAACAGTCTCTTGGGGAAAAAGAACACAGGCAAGGAAACCCCAAGAGAGGATTTATGAGTTGGGTTACTCAGACTTCACCCTATCACTTACAATCCATTTACCCCACCCCCAACAAAAATAGATGCTATTGTCCCCAATGCATACAAGAACAATAAAAGATAGTGGATTGGGTGAAGCAAACTTGTGGCGCATAACGCCAATGAATCATGCACGAACAGGTGAGTCTGGTTTCCCGGAGCTCGCTGGAGAATAGTAGGGTCACCCTCAGTAGTGCCCATATCATCCATCAAAGCACCATCAGTGGTGCTCACAATGTCCCTCATAACAGGCGGGACCTCTACAATTGGGGTAGAACTTGATGCGCCTGCAACACTCTCATGCACTCTCTGCTGGCGCAACTGTTCATCTAGAATCGAGGCCTTCCTGGCCTCCTTCTCCTGCCTACGCTGTCTCTTTTGCGCTTTTTCCTCCTCAGTGCGATTAGAACGGTGCCTCTTACCTTTTGCATGTGTTGGCTCAAGCCCCTCCTTGGCGGTCTCACTGAATAAAACATCCAGCACCGTATCATCAGCCAGTGCAGTAGGTGCGACCTGAGGCTCAACTGTAGGGGTGACAAGAATGACATCAACGGCGGTCCGGAGACTAGCTAACTTAGCCTGCAAAGAGGATAGATCTATGGCTGGGGCTGATCGCTCGAGGACTCGCAATTCAAAGGCATCAAGACGCTTATTTACTGCCTGGACCTTCCGGTCTATCATGCCCTCCATCCTTCGCTCCATTCTGGCCTCGGACTCGGCTATCGACTTTTGCATCCAAGGCTGGATGTGATGCAGCAGTGTGGCTATCTGAGCCTCCAATTTCTGTACTCTGGCCAATGGGACAACAGTAGCTCCTAACTGTGGTGTGGACCGGGATGAACTAGGAGCCATACTAGTAGCCTGGGAAGAGGAGGCCTGGACAGTATCAGAGTGATCTGGTATAATGGGATCACCGCCTTGTGCCTGCCCCACTGTGTCTGCAAAATCTGCGCCTAGGGGAGGTACCTCAATCTGGGGATCTCTTCGAGGTGCTGCCACATTTGCCTCATCTCGAATGAGGCCTGTATTCAAAGTCCCTGTATGGTGGATCAACCTATCACAATGCCAGATCGACAAGCCAGAGTCCCTGCACAATTGTAAAATCAAACATGGAAAAGGGTAAGTAGTGGAGGTATTGAATGCCCTCTCGTGAATCTCTGCCAGCAGCATGCTGGAAA
>NC_064285.1:66577774-66582363 GCF_019186545.1 Solanum stenotomum
GATCATAGTTTTCCGAAGGGTATTGAGGTTTGGAAGAAATACCTCAATAATCTGACTGCTGACAAGATTGTGTGGAATTATCATTGGTTTCCATCAGCCGAGGTGATATACATGTCTACCTTTCGATCGTTCATCGTCCTAATGGGCCTTCGAGATGTCCAACCTTACATGCCACTTAGAGTTATGCGACAACTTGGTCGACGCCAGTTTTTACCACCTAATGAAGATATGCGGGAATTCATGTATGAGTTTCATCCCGAGATTCCTTTAAGGAAATCAGAGATATTCAAGATTTGGGGGGGATGCATGCTCTCAAGTCCCCACGATAGGGTGGAAGATCGCACCAAGGGTGAGGTGGACCAAGCATACTTAGAATGGGTTCATGATCAACCCCCTCGTAAGGTATTGCCAGAAGGATCGGTGAAAGGACATGTAGATCGAGAAGCAGAAATTGAGGTTAGGATTAAGCAAGCTCGCCTCGAAGTTGAAAGAAGCTATAGATCTACTCTGGATGTCCTGAGTAATGAACTGAAGAATGCTAAAGAGGAGTTGGCCCAACGTGATGCTATATTTGAAGTGAGAGTTAGAAAACATCATTCTACCATTCTGACCTTACAAGAAGACTTGGGCATTGTCACAGGCGCTATGGAGCAACAAGAGGATGAGTATAAAAAAGAAAAGGTCCAGCTTATCTGCACACAGTCTAAACTCCAGAATCAAGTTAAGCCTTCTATGGAACGGGAAAGGGAAATAGCAAGGCGTTTTAGTGTATATCAGGCAGAATGTGAGGTTGGGAGAGGTCAATGGATAGCCGAGCGAGATGCACTCCACCTTCAATTGAAGAGCTCCAAGAACAGAGGGAGAATTTGACGCATGAAGTCAATACTACTCGACATTGGTTACAGAATTGTTATGACAATATGAATGAAGCCAGAGATCGAGTACTTCAACTCAGGGATGCACTCAATGATGTGTATGCTGGTTATCTCCACCAAAATGATGAGAGGTTGGGCCGCCAGGCACGTGTTCTTGCTCCACATCTACCAAAGGCCTTGGCCAGGATTTATAAGAGTCTTGGGGATGATTGAGATCTGAGGATTTAGTTTCTTTCCGAGTCTGTTTTCTTTTCTTAGTTATTAGTTGTTGCTTTTATTTATTTATATTTTTCGTTAATCATTTTGAGTCTATCTTAGTCTTAGCTACTTCTTTTCTTATGTTTTATTCAAATCATTGTGTTAAGAATATTTGAAAATGAATGAAAATGATTTACTTCTAGTCAACTCGTGTACATTTATTATTCTAGAAAAAAAAAATATATATATATATATTATTATCTTTCACGAATTACGTAATGATCTGATTCATGTTCAACATGATACGAAGGCAACCCTCAACGGGTTCGATCGAAATGCGTTTCAAAATTATTCAAATAAGTGAAATATAAGACTAAGAGACATAAACAAGTCGTCTAAAGCCGGGATGAAACATAAAAGCCTTCCCAAACTCATTTTAGAAACATAAATAATTCAGGTGCATAACATACAACGTGTGATTTATCGTTTGCAAAACACTAAACCCTAACATGTTTGTTTTTTTTGTAAGAGAAAAAGAAAAAAAGAGAGAAAGAGTTTTATGGTGGTTGGTTTGTGATTAGAGCTGGCATCTCATCAATACTACACCAGATCAAAAGGAAAGAGAAAGATGACGCGCAAGGAGGGAACAGAGTCGGGAAATGACGACGTCCAAATAGTTGCGCAAGAATCGGTGTCTGTGGAAGAGGTAAAAACGTTGCGACAACAAATGGCCGAAATGTATGAAGCTTGGATGAATGGGCAAGCTCATCCATCTTTGATTCGGGAATACCTGAATGCGAATATGCCATTCCCTATCCAAGTATCGACCAATGATCCAATTTATCCACCTGGATTCGGCCCCTACACTAACACATCGAACGTCGCTGAAACTTCTACAGTGCGTCCCATGAATACACCTATGATGAGTAACCCAAATTTTGTGCCAACTGCGCCGACTAATAGCACTTCAAATCCAACAGTGGTGCCCAAATCCAACAATGATCCTTCATTCCAAGTTCTTCATGACCATGGCTACACCCCTGAAGAGGCCCTTAAAATTCCAAGTTCTTATCCCCAGACTCATCAATATAGTTCCCCCTTCAAAATTGAGAAGACAGTTAAGAATGAGGAGCATGAAGAAATGGCTAAGAAAATGAAGAGTTTGGAATAGAGTATAAGAGATATGCAAGGACTAGGGGGCCACAATGGTATATCATTCAGTGATTTATGCATGTTTCCCCACGTCCATTTGCCTACTGGTTTTAAAACCCCAAAGTTTGAGAAATATGATGGTCACGGAGACCCCATAGCTCATTTGAAGAGATATTGCAATCAATTGAGAGGTGCAGAGGGCAAAGAAGAGTTGCTCATGGACTATTTAGGGGAAAGCCTAGTAGGAATTGCGTCTGAATGGTTCATAGATCAGGATATAGCCAACTGGCATACGTGGGATGATTTGGCTCGATGTTTTGTGCAACAATTCCAATATAATATTGATATTGTGTCAGACCGCTCCTCACTTGCTAACATGAGGAAAAAGACCACAGAAAATTTTCGTGAATATGCCGTTAGATGGAGGGAGCAAGCTGCTAGGGTTAAACCACCAATGAAGGAGTCAGAGATGATTGACGTTTTTCTCCAAGCCCAAGAACCTGATTACTTTCATTACTTGCTTTCTGCTGTCGGGAAGACATTCGCCGAAGTTATCAAGGTTGGGGAAATGGTGGAAAATGGCATCAAGTCTGGGAAGATCGTAAGCCAAGCTGCTTTAAAAGCTACAACACAAGCGCTTCAAAATGGTTCTGGAAATATTGGAGGGAAGAAAAGAAGGGAAGATGTAGCCACCGTTGTATCAGCACCTCGAACCTATGCCCAAGATAATCATACACAACACTACTTTCCTCCCCAAATTCCACAATATCCTGTCCCATATCCTCAATATCCCATTTTTAGCGCACAACCAATTGTTCCCCCTTCTTATCCGCAATGGCGTGCACCACTTCCTCAAAATCATCCATCACCCCCACAAATTCACCAAAATACAACTAGAATTCCTTTTCGTCCTAGAAAAGAATACAAGAAGGGAAATGGAGCTAAGGATGAGTTCACCCCTATTGGAGAATCATATGCTAGCTTGTTTCAAAAATTAAGAACGTTGAATGTTTTGAGTCCTATTGAAAGAAAGATGTCGAATCCTCCTCCGAGAAATCTTGACTATTCCCAACACTGCGCATACTGTTCTGATACCCCAGGGCACAACATAGAAAGATGCTGGTACTTGAAAAAGGCAATTCAAGATTTGATCGATATTCGTCGAATTATAGTTGAAAGCCCAAATGGACCGAACATCAATCAAAATCCACTGCCCAGACATACTGAAACAAACATGTTAGAGATGATGAATGACCACGAATAATGGGATGTAGTGTAGCAAGGACCCTCATGAATAATGGGAGGTAGTGTAGCAAGGACCCTCCTGAATAATGGGACCTAGTGTAGCAAGGACCCTCCTGAATAATGGGACGTACTATAGAAAGGACCCTCCTAAATAATGGGACGTAGTATAGCAAGGACCCTCCTGAATGATGGGACGTAGTGTAGCGATGACCCTCCTTAATAATGGGATGTAGTGTAGCAAGGACCCTCCTGAATAATGGGACGTAGTATAGCAAGGACCCTCCTGAATAACGGGACGTAGTATAGCAAGGACCCTCCTGAATAATAGGACGTAGTATAGCAAGGACCCTCTTGAATAATGGGACGTAGTATAGCAAGGACCCTCCTGAATAATGGGACGTAGTATAGCAAGGACCCTCCTGAATAATGGGACGTAATATAGCAAGGACCCTCATGAATAACGGGACGTAGTATAGTAAGGACCCTCCTGAATAATGGGACGTAGTATAGCAAGGACCCTCCTGAATAATGGGACGTAGTATAGCAAGGACCCTCCTGAATAATGGGACGTAGTATAGCAAGGACCCTCCTGAATAATGGGACGTAATATAGCAAGGAGCCTCCTGAATAATGGGACGTAGTGTAGCAAGGACCCTCTTGAATAATGGAACATAGTATAGCAAGGACTCTCCTGAATAATGGGACGTAGTATAGCAAGGACCCTCCTGAATAATGAGACGTAGTATAGCAAGGACCCTTCTGGATAATAGGACTAGACTAACATAATTTTATTTAACCGGTTCATCATGAAGAAGGGAGTTGGTGTAAACACGCATAAACCCTCTAAAGAGTACATCGCGACAAAGCTCGAATCGTTCAAAGTCCCGATTTAATGCTAGGCACCATCTTTTATTTCTCTCACAAAATTTTGTGTTATTAGTTTTGTTTGTTTTAATTTCAGGAATCTAGTGATAGAATGGGGTCAATCCACATTTCCAGTTCAGGATCTTGGATGGAAAAGAGTGTAATTTTCAAGATCAATTTCGATTGAAGAAGCAGCAGCTCATTCTAAAAAAAAAAAAAAGTCAATCACCAAGTACCAGTAAAAGGAACCTACCT
>NC_064285.1:66582463-66591362 GCF_019186545.1 Solanum stenotomum
AGATAGAATTATGGAACAAAAGAAGAGTCACTGAAGGAGTAGAAGACTTCAAGAAAGCAAAAGCATAAATAGGAGAAGAGGCGTCCATTATATTCACGCACTCACAGAGCAAAACAAATGAGAGATTGATTTCCGAAGTGTTGCTGATCAAAGAATACTGAAGAACAGATCTAGGAAGTTTTCTTAGTATTTGTGATTTTTATATTTTCTAGATCAATAATTTATAAACTAATATTAGGATTTTAGTCTTCAAGTTGAGGGCATCTCAAAGACACTGGGAACACATACCTTGGAGGTGCGTGGTAGAATTGAGATTAAGTAGTTGATCTTTAGGTTAGATAAACTATTGTAATCTTGTTCGTTGGTTGAGGCTCGTAGTTATTTAGTGAAGTTGGGGTAAATCCTGTTGAGGAACAGGTCGTGGTTTTTACACTTTTTGAGCCGGGTGTTTCCACGTAAAATATTGTGTTCTTACTTTACTGTCTTTACATTGTCTTTGAAACACGTTAGGCAACTTGGTTCATCTAAGTAAAGTCTGGTAGACGTAAAACAATCTAGGTCATGTGGATTATCAGAAAGCTAATACTCTTGAAGAGACTTTGTTTCTAGTGAGCAAAAAGTAACATTAGATAGTGTAAGAGAACAAGATCGTCAGGTAAAAAAAAGATGCATTATAAGAAAAAAAAATAGGAAGAGATGAAGTATCAAGGGTAATTTTTCAAGGATTAGTTCTTAATGATTAAATATGACATGACTGCTTGGGAGATAATAGAAAAGGAGCAATTGGATTTGATAAAACAATCTTTTGCAAGTGCTTCCTCAACTATTGAGGATCGTGGAATCAGGGCAAAGAAAGTTTCAAATTTATCAAACTTCAGGACAAAGAAATTGAAGAGTTTGTGGAAGACAGTGTGTTTTCCACCTAACGATTGTGTTCTCTTCCAACAGTATGTTCCACTCTTTATACAAAGAGTATCTTCACGAGCTAGCTTTCTTTCAATAATTATATTCCTAACTAGTAAAATCGCACGGGAATTTAATATCATGAAAATTATAAAATAATACTTTGTAAAGGAAAATGAAAATTATTACATCTTATCATTTATCCTTAATAACATAAGCATAAATTAATTTATGACTATAAAAATACATACCATGATCTGTAACATAAGCAATGGTGTTAGTGAGCCACTCAACAGGAGGAAAGTACACAAATATTTAATTGTGAAGAAGAAGAAAAGGTACATAATTTTCGTTGTTTTAAAATGAAAGGAAATCCCTCTATTTATAGACAACAAAGGGTAGTGTGTACAAATGTTTATTGTGCCTTATCGGAATGGTTACAACTATTTGGAAAAGTTGCAACCCTTCGGAAAGGTCACAACCTTTCATAAAAGTCACAACTCTTCATAAAAGTCGCAATTTTTCATAAAAGTTGCAACTCTTCATTAAAGTCGCAACTTTTCATAAAAGTCGCAACTCTTCATTAAAGTCGCAACTTTTCATAAAAGTCATAACTTTTCATAAATTTCACAACTTTTCATGAAATGGAAAGGCTAGTTTTGTAAATAAATAGAGTAAAATGGAATTCTAGTTTGTAGTGGCGCCACGTAGGCGGGCCTAAGGTTCTCTTATATATATATATATATATGATGGTTTGTTCTTGAATCACATGAGATGTTGATTATATTCTAAGATCTACATTGCTAGAATCTAAAGAGTATCTTTATACAACCTCTCTTGAACTTCAAACTTGATTTCTCATGTGAGTGCTTGTTGAAGTTGTCCATGTCCCTTGTTTCTGACATATAACAATAAAGCTTAAATTTATCCAAAATAAAAGTGAACGATATTGTGTTCCCACACAACTCTATAAGTTCATTTATAAGAAAACTGCTTAGAGAAAAGCAAAACCTCCATATATCCCATTATAGTGACCTCAATAACCAATACACTAATTCCAAGATGGTGTGATGGACCATAGGAATGTGGAACATCCTATAAGGCAACATAAGAGATGAAATAGTAATGCAAATCCTGATTTCCCATCCATACCACTGATCATTATCATTTTTGTCAAGCGTCGAGTTCATGATAATCACCATCGGGGGCCACACTACTTTCTAATCTTAGAATTTGATGTCATGCTATCTTCCAAAATTCTATTATACCTGTAAGTGAGGTGTATGGAAGATGGGATGACATCAAATTCAGAATAATAAAACAGTGTGGCTCCCAATGGTGATTATTATGAACACGACAAAGATGATAATAGCAAGTGGATTGGATGGGATATCACGAGTTGCATGACATTTCTTATACTGCTTCCAATGATTTTTGACATTAAAAATGACCATGACGCCATCGTGGCATCAGGATATTGGTTTTTGAGGCCACTGTTATGGGATACATGAAGGCTCTGCTTCTCATTGAATAGTTTTCTAAAAAAACGGAAAAGAGATATATGTGGGAATATTATCACATTCACTTTTATCCGGGGGGAAAAAGTTAGTTTTATGGTTAGATAATAGAACAAACAGACATAGAAAACTTCAACTAGCATTCACATGATAAATCAGCGTTGAAGTTTGAGATGAAGACATATAAAGAAATTTCTTGGAATGCAGCGATGTAAATGTCAAAGAATAATCAACAACTCATGTGGTTTTAGAACTAAGCCGCTAAGAATCACAAGAAGGATAATACTTTTGAATAGACTTTTTGTCTGGTGAACGAAAAGAACCATCAGACAGCAGAAGAGAACAAGATTGTCAGGGTAAAAATAAAGATGCATTATAAGCAAGAACAAAGAAGAGATGAAGTATCAAGGACAATTTTTCAAAGATTAGTTCTTAATGATTTAATATGACATAACTGCTTAGGAGATAATAGAATAGGAGCAAATTTATGTGATCAACAATCTTTTGCAAATTCTTTTTCAACTATTGAGGAGCATCAAGTCAGGGTGGAGAAAGTTATAAATTTATCAAACTTATAACTTTGTCCATCGAGACAAAGAAATGAAAGTGTTTGTGGAAGAGAGGGAGAATAAATTTGTAATATGATCATAGTCTACCTCTCTTCCAAAAACTATTCCATTTCCTTGTCTTGATGTTTGATAAGTTTTGCAACTTTATTAGCCTTGACTCAATAATCCTTAAAAATTGAAGAAGAATTTGTAAAAGATTATTTGATCACCTCGTGTTGCTCCTGTTGTATTTTGTCCTCCTCAGCACTCATATCATTGGAAATCATTTTGAACTGAAAATGCTATTGATACTCCATTTCTTTCTTATTCTTCTCATAGTGAATCTTTGTTCTTTTGATTCTTAATGTATTGCTTTAGAATCAAATGAGATGTTGATTATCTTATAAGATCTGCATTGCTAGATTCTAAAGAGTTTCTTTATATGACCTCATCTCCAACTTCAACCTTGATTTATCATGTGAATGCTTGTTGAAGTTGTCCATGACTCTTGTTTCTGAAATATAACAATAAAGCTTACGTTTCTCTAGGATAAAAGTTAACGGGATTATTTTTCCACACAACTCTATCAGTTCATTTATTAGAAAACTGCTCACGGAGAAGTAAAGCCTTCATATATCCCTTGATAGTGGACTCAATAACCAATATACTAATGTTATGATGGAGTGGTAGACCATATGAATGTCAACCATCCTTCAAAGCAACGTAAGATCTAAAATAATTGTGCAACTCCTGATTTCCCATCCATACCACTAGTCATTATCATTTTTATCAAGCATCGAGTTCATGACAATCACCATTGAGTGCCACACTACTTTCTAATCTTCGAATTCGATGTCATGCTATCTTCCGAACTTCTATTATACCTCTAGGTGAGGTTTATGAAATATGGGACGGTACCAAATTCAAAGATAAGAAAATAGTGTGGTCCTTCAATATTGATTATTATGAACACGACTCTTGAGAAAGATGATAATGACAAGTGGATTGGACAGGATATCTGGAGTTGCATGAAAATTTTCAGTTCTTATACTGCTTTGAAGGATTTTGTCATTCAAAATGACCACGAAGTTATCGTTGCATCTGGATATTGATTTTTGAGGCCAGTGTCATGGGATAAATGGAGACTCTACTTCATATTGTTTAGTTTTCTAAATTAGAAAGAGATAGAGATATATGTGAATATTATCACATTCGCTTTTATCCTGGGGAAACGTAAGTTTAGTGGTTACATGAAAGAAATAAGAGACATGAAAAACTACAACAAGCATTTACATGAGAAATCACAGTTGAAGTTTGAGATAAAGTCATATAAATAAACTATTTGGAATCCACCGACGCAGATGTCAAAGAATAATCAACAACTCATGTGATTTTAGAATTAAGCTGCTAAGAATCAAAAGAAAGATAATACTTTTGAAGAGACTTTTTATCTGGAGAACAAAAAGCACAATCAGATAGTGGAAGAGAACAAGATTGTCAAGGTAAAAATAAAGATACATTATAAGCAAAACAAGGAAGAGATGAAGTATTAAGGGAAATTTTTCAGGGACTAGCTCTTAATAATTTACTATTATAGGATTTCTTAAGAGATAATAGAGTAGGAGAAATTGACTGTGATCAAGCAATATTTTTGCAAATGCTTCTTCAACTATTGAGGATCATCGAGTCAGGCAGAGAAAGTTGCAAATTTATAAAACTTCAGGACAAAGAAATGGAAGAGTTTGTGGAAGAGAGGGAGAATAACTTCATTAGAGCTCATATGATCATAGTCTCCCTCTCTTCCAAAAACTTTTTGATCTCCATGTCTTGATGTTTGATAAATTTTGCAACTTTCTCATCCTTGAATCAACTATCCTTAACAATTGAGGAAGAATTGGCAAAAGATTATTTGATCACCTCGTGTTGCTCATGTTGTACTCCTCAACACTTCTACCATTGTAAATCATTTTGAACTGATCCTTGAAAAAATGCTCATGATACTCCATTTCTTTCTTGTTCTTCTCATAATGAATCTTTTTTTCAACCTAACAATCTTTTTATCTTTCACTGTCAGACTGTGTGTTCCACTCTCTATACAAAGAGTCTTCTCAAGAGTATTGGCTTTATTTTGATTCTTACTGTCTTGTTCTTGAATCACATGAGATGTTGATTCTCTTCTAAGATTTGCATTGCTAGATTTTAAAAAGTTTCTTTATACAACCTCATTTCCAACTTCAACCTTGATTTCTCATGTGAATGCTTGTTGAAGTTGTCCATGTTTCTTGTTTCTGAAATATAACAATAAAGCTTACGTTTTCCCAGGATAAACGTGAATGGGATTGTGTTCCCACACAACTTTATCAGTTCATTTATTAGAAAAATGCTCACAAAGAAGCAAAGCCTCCATATATACCATGATAGTGGACCCAATAACCAATAAGCTAATGTTAAGATGGTGTGGTAGACCATATGAATGACAAACATCCTTGAAAGAAACATAAGAGATGAAATAGTCATGCAACTCCTGATTTTCCATCCATTCCACTAGTCATTATCATTTTTGTAAAGCGTCAAGTTCATGACAATCACCATGGAGAGCCATACTACTTTCTAATCTTAGAATTTAATGTCATGTTATGTTCCGGACTTCTATTTTACCTCTAGGTGAGGTGTATGAAAGATGGGATGACATCGAATTTAAAGATAAGGAAATAGTGTGGCTCCCTATGGTGATTATTATGAAAACGACTCTTTAGAAAGATGATACTGACAAGTCAATTGGATGGGATATTAGGAGTTGCATGACAATTTCAGTTCTTATGCTGCTTTCAAGGATTTTCGACATTCAAAATGACCACATCACCATTGTGGCATCAATGTATTGGTTTTTGAGGCCACTGTCGTGGGATACATGGAGGTTGTACTTCTCATTGAGTAGTTTTCTAAGAAAGAAAGAGATAAAGATATGTGGATATAATCCCATTTACTTTTATCCTGGGGAAATGTAGGTTTTATGGTTACATTGAAGAAATAAGAGACATGAAAAAATTCAACAAGAAATTTACATGAGAATCAAGGTTGAAGTTTTATATACTGTTTGGAATCCAGCAATGAAGATGTCAAATAATGATCAACAACCTCTGTGGTTTTTGAATCTTGAATATAGTTTTTTTTCTAGTGAGAGAAAAGAACCATTAGACATTGGAAGAGAACTTGATTGTCAGGTAAAAATAAAGATGCAGCATAAGAAAAACAAGGAAGAGATGAAGTATCAACAACAAATTTTCAAGGATTAGTACCAAATGATTTACTATGACAAGATTTCTTAGGAGATAATCAAACAGGAGCAATGGTATGTGATCAAACAATCTTTTGTGAATGCTTCCTCAACTATTTAGGATCATCAACTTAGGGCAAGGAGAGTTACAAATTTATCAAACTCCTTCACAAAAAAAATGGAAGAGTTCGTATTTGAGAGGGAGAATATGATGATAAGAGCTCATGAAGATAGAAGACACAAACACTGAAAGGAGTGATTGCATATAAGAAGAAATTTGACGTCGATTTGGCGATTCTAATGGAGATGTGTATTGCAAAGTAATCTAAGCAATTCAAGAGATGTGAATGACACATTCTTGTAGCTTTATTTTTCTGGTGACCTTGTTTATTATTGAATGACTTTTACCTTATATATATTCTAGCGATCTTTTCTCTGGTTAACAGGTCATTTGAATCTCCCATGGGATTGCATATTTGTTAAAATACTAATTTAAGAATGTATGTGATTTTGATAGCTTCCTAATCATATGATTAAACTATTGCATTAAATATGAAAGAGTTGATGTGAAGCAAATAGGGACTTACCGAGTAGTGAGATTTCAAATCCTTTGATATATACGACATTAACATAGATTATGTAGGTGAAGTCAAACAAAGTCATGAAACAAATTCATAATCCTTAAGGAATAATATCCTTAAGGACAAATGTCTTAAATCAAGAATTTCAAAGGTGTGCAGAAAGCCCTAACGAATAATATCTAATTAATGATTAAAGTAAACACTTAAGACATACTAATTTCTTATCTATATATATAAAGTTAAATAAACAAAAAATGATGTGACACCTCTCTTTAGCCAATGATCATATTTATTTATTTTCTCATTTATGGCAGTTTTTACTATATTTCTACTATTTATTTATTCATTTATTATTATTATTATTATTATTATTATTATTATTATTATTATTATTATTATTATTATTATTATATAAATGTGTCAATTACTACTCCCTCCACTCATTTCTATTCTTTTTTAAAAACTTAAATGTCTCAAAATTTGCTACTTCACTTATTCCTATTCATTTTTTTAAATATTTGCTACTCTAACTTTTCATTTCCTTATTAATAAATAAAAATATGTTAAAATGGAGTAGTGTGTGATGTGACATCTCTCTTTGCTTAATGGTCCTATTTTTCCATTTTCTCATTTTTTGGGGGCAATTTTCACTATATTTCTATTTTTATTATTATTATTATTATTATTATTATTATTATTATTATTATTATTATTATTATTATTATCTGTCAATTACTGCTCCCTCGATATATTTCTATTTCTTATACTAATAACTTAATGTCTAAAAAATTTCCTGGTCCTTTTTTTGTACTATTTAATTTTATTTTATATATATATATATATATATATATATATATATATATAGTATGAGTTGATGTGACACCCTCTCTATGGCTATAGAAACTCATTTAACTTTTATCTCCTTTTCCTAATTTTTTTCTTTCAATATAGATCAATTTATTTTATAATTAAAAATATATATATTATATATTATTGCATGTAACTAAATCTAATAATGAGTCACAAATAAAAAATCATATTCTCTACTTAAATAGCTTGTCTCTTCAACTCTTTTCTTCCTAATTCTTATATAAATAACAATCACCTATTTAACCAAAAAAAAAAAAAATCACCTATGAAATTTGTTGGAATCAAAAGCCTCTATCATAATTTGCATTTTGTAGAAAAGGTTGAAAGTAAAAATTACTTCAAATAAAAATTGGAAGGAGAAAATAACACTCCTTCCTTTCTCATTTATGGTGGAGGAGGCGGTGGTTACAACGACAATGATGACGAATGCAATGACTATTTTAAGTGTGGAGAATCACTTATGGATCAATACAATTATAACAGATACTTTGCTAGAGACCGTACCAAAAGAAAATCTTGTATTTTTGGAACAATAATGTTTTACAACCAAATTTAATAATAAGCCAATGTAGAGACATCTTCAATTTTGATCCTCATATTTGTTATGCTTAAGATTACTTTCACTATATGGAATATCTTTAATGTTATTCTAGATATAGTTGATTTTTCATCTTTATTATTTGCCTTTTAGTTGTACTAGTTTCAAGCTTTTAGTGTAGAGATTTATTACTAAAACAAAAAGAATCTATAGAGTGTTATTTATCTTTGGAATGGAATTTGCATATTTCACTTTAAATTGCTATGTTCACATTAACAACTTCCTAAATTGCTTATTCTTGTGAAGAATTTGAAGCTTTCTATATTTTATGTAAATTGTATCATTTTTTTTTTTGTGCTTCATTTATAAAAATTAAATTAAAATTTCAATAGAATTTATTAGGTGACTTAAAACACTTGAATTAGTTGATTCTTTTTTGTTAGGCGATACTTCAAAATCATAACTCTATCTCCTTATACAAAACTAAAAAATGATTACTTGTATAATTTGAAGATTAATATTATTTTTTAAAATATGAGAAGTTTATAAAAGTACAAAATTTTAATTTTCTTTACTTCAAATAGTATTATGTATTATACATGATATAAATATTAATGAATTAATGTCTCCAGTAACAAAAAAAAATAAAAATAATTGAATATATA
>NC_064285.1:66597011-66608535 GCF_019186545.1 Solanum stenotomum
AAAGTGGAGAAATTCCAGAACAAGGTACTAATTCTCTTCTTAGTACTCTTTCATTTATAAGTTAGCATGTTGTAATTGCATTGCTTGCTGGGTGTTTGAACTGAATGTTAGATGTTACACCATTAGCCTACTAAGAGTAAGCTCATTCAAGGACGAATGTTCTCAAGGGGGAGATATTGTAACACCCCGTAACTAGAAGCAAGTTAAAAAGTGGAAATAGTCATTTTTGGAAAGTATAAAAAAATTTTGGAAAATTTTTAAGTGTGTTAAAGTTGAGTTTTTGGTCAATTTCAAACGGCCATAACTTCTAGGTCAGGATGAGTTAGTTGTGTTTCTAGATATCGTAGAAAATATATTCGAACAATCTTTTCAACGCTGCCGAGTTTGCGCGATTTCGAGTTTGTATGAGTGAGATATGCCCATTAGAAGTTGGGTTGTTCAAATAAGGAAATGTCCAATCCGGATTTTAAAGGGCATTATGGTATTTTCCTTACCCAATTATTTTATTTCATTTTTGGGTAATAATTGGGGTCTAGACTGATCTTAGTCAGTTTCCGCTTTTGGAAAGAGAGTTAGAGGTTTGAGAAAAGAGAAAAGAAGAGGAGAAAGGAAGCAAGAATCGTCAAGATCTTCACGAATCGCTTGTGGATTTTGTCAAGGGGTGACCCTTACGAGGTATGTGAGTTCACACAGTGTTGGGTTTTTTCACCCACGCGCCAAACATGTTTTATTCAGTGTAATTTCGTCCTAAAAAGATTGAGAAATTGATGTTCTTGAGTTGTATTCTTGAATTGCTTTCGTTCTTGAATCTGGGATGAGATTGAGGAGTTCTTGAGAGTGTAAGATTTATTATTAGAGTTTATTTGAGTTAGATTCTTGTGTATATGTTTTGGGTACCTGAATCTAAAGATATATTGAGAAAAAGAATCGAAATTAGGAGAATTGGAGCAAGAAAACGAAGAAGGAACAAATCGGGCAAATCTGGGTACCAGGTCCGCGTCGCGGATCTGTTCCTTAGATTTGAATATTTCCCCTCGCATCGCGGAGCGGTCACAGACAGTTCTGCCTAATAAATTTATTTTGCGACCAAAAATTTAAATACATCTCTGTGTCGTGGAGCAGCTTTCAGACAGTGAATTCTTGATATTTTTTCATGTTTAGCTATCTAAAATCATTCCTAAACATCATGAGATCTTTCCTATCACAAATCACAATCCTTGAATCCATAATTCAATTCAAGAAAAGTTAAGAGTCAAGTCAAGAGAAGTTAAGACTCAAGTTAAGAGCCAAGTTAAGGGAAGTTCATAGAGTCTTCCAAAAGTCTTTTCCAAATGATTTAACTTTGTTTTGACACTTGAGTTTTGAGTTCAGTAAAGAGTAAAGTTGAAGTTCATTTCTTCAAAAGTATATAGGGACTATGTATTCCCTAAGTGTTCAAAATATTTTCAGATTTATCAAGTAAGGAAACTTTGACTTCCAAAAGAGCCTTTGAGCTAGTTTTCAGAAAAGAGTAAATGCTTTCATAATTAAGCAAGAAGGGAAATTTTGATTTCCAAAGAGCCTTTGAGTTAGTTTTCAAAAAAGAGTAAATGCTTCCACAATTAAGCAAGAAGGGAAACTGAGATTTCCAAGATAGCCTTTGAGCTAAGTTTTGAGCAATTATCTCAAACCACAGAAAGAAGTTATGTTTTTAAAACATAAAGAGCTAGTATATTTTAAGAGTAGTATTGAGCACCGATATGGGGGAGAGTTCAGAGAACTCCGAGCTGCTATAAACCATGTAGCCATTATGGGTAGAAAAGGGTCATACTTTTTAGATGATTTCTTTAGTGCTTTTTAGCATAGACTAGTGGATCGACTTAGTAGTTCAGGTTCTATACCCCCGGCAAGGTATAAGACGTCCCTGGCAACGTGAGGCTAAACGTTATATCATCACGATAGCTCATAAGCAATGGTTGTCGGTTAGAGAAACTCACACAGCAGTACTTTGTATTTTTATATACATCAGAAATATTTGTATTTTCATATACAAACATAGTCCATATTGTATCTTTGCATACATACATAGTTATTATTGTATTTCTAAATACACAGAGTTGAAAACCATGTTTTAAATCTTTTCTTTATACTGCATTTATATACACTGCTTTATATTGAAATCAGTTGAGTTGAGTTGAGCTAGATAAGTTCTTCAGTTCCTTTCAAGCTTATGTCTTGTTTTAGAATTATCCTTGCATACTCGTACATTCAATGTACTGATGTCATTCGGCCTGCATCTTATTATGATGCAGACGCAGGTAACCAGGATCAGCATCCAGTGCCTCGTTGATCTAGTTGAGCACTCAGAGTCAGTTGGTGAGCCTCCTAGCTTTCCGGATGATCCTTTTATTTCTTTCGGTATTTTAGTTCATTAGGATATTGTGGGTCTTGTCCCGATGTCCATCTCAGTTGTTTAGAGGCTTCATAGACAGAGTTAGTGATGTTAATTCATGAGTCTTTACTTTTACTTTTCAGTTAAGTTGAGACTTGAGTGGCCACTTTGGCAGCGAATGTTATTATAATACATTCTAAGTTATATTTTGAGCAGTTCAGTTTACTTGTTTTAAAAGTATTTATCTTGGATAAAGTCTTCCACTGAGTAAGTAAGTCAGGCCAAGGTTCGCTTGGGGCCACAATGGTTCTCGAGTGCCAGCTCCGCCCAGGGTGTAGGCTCGGGGCATGACAGATATCATTGAGCTTCACGAATGTCAACTTCACAGTAACTCAAGGGTTATATCTGAAGAGGTTGTTCATCAAATAATTTCATACTAATCTCCACAGAGAATGCTCCCAAGTTTTTTGATGATGTAAGTATGAGAAGATCTGTAAAAAGAACAAAAAAGGATGATATACCTACAAGAATTCTGTTAATGATATGGATTAATGTATGAATCAAATAAAGAATGAAAAATTGAATCTCATTTTACCACTGGAGAAAAAGAAGAAGGAAAAAAATATCCGTATATATGAAGGGCATAAAAATCAAATTGAAATTTGATTGATGAGGGAGACATTGGAGTGAGGTAAAATGAAAGGGATTAGGGTTTTAAATAATTATAAAGTTGGTGGACATATCTTGATCATTGATCACAATTGGTCAACTGTTAGGGGCAGTAAAATTTTGAATATTTGGGGCATCTGATATGTTAACAACATTGATGATCCAATGTATGAGAAGGCAAAGTTGCTAGTTCTTCCATGGCAGGAGCATGTTTCAAGTGTGGAGGGTTAAAGAGCTTAGTGAGAATGAGGTTGATTAGAAAAGTGAATGGAAAACCCTAAACACGAGAAAGTGTTTATAGGGAGAGAGACTCGGGCCTTGTCCGAAGTGGGCTTCCCTTTTAATTTGTTGTTCCTTTTTCTTATTTGATTTAGGCAATAGGCCCGAATGAGTTATTTATTTCAATTACAAATTTATCAATTAAAGTCTGAAATTTGATTTAAAAAACAAAATCATTATCTCTAGATTAAATAAACAATTAATGTGGAAAGAAAAATTTATCACAGTAAATGAATGGATGATACAATATTTAATATTTTTCAATTAAGTAAATCATTACAGTGGAAAGGAAAAGTTGGTCAATTGTATTGTATGGTCTTTTGAGTTTTTATTGTTTTTAATTGATTAATCAGTATAGATAATTATAGATTTATTAATAGAGACATATATTTTCGATCTATATTTTGAGAAAAAATATAAAAAAAAAAGATTTTGAAAATTGATAAAAAAAATTAAAAATAATATATATATATATATATATATATATATCAATGATGATCTAAGAGAGATGTTATATCAGAAGCACAATGCTTAGATTTAGTATATATATAAATAAATAAAGCATTATTTTCCCTCGATTAAAAATATATGTTCTTTTGTATTTTATAGATTTACTTAGTCTATTTCTTTGATTATTATTATTTTCAGTGTTTCATTTCACAAAGCAGTGAATTGAAATTTTTAACTACTTAATTTATTCGTTATTGAATACTATTGGAGAATACAACAAGGAAATAGCAAAGAGCTGAATGTAAATGTTAGTCATTGTTAGTTAGTCCAACTATCACTGTTAGTTAGTTAAGTCTTCTGTTACTTATGGATTCTGTAAGAAGATATTTTAATTTATGTAAGTCGGTTAGTAGTCAGATGTAAATAAGGCATGATACAGATGAATTGTAGTGTGCTCTTCATTGTATTCATTTCACTGTATAGTTGCGTCAAGTGTTTACAGATCCAATTTCCAGTTTTCTGATTGAACGAAATGGTGAAGAAGATCGACTATGGCCATCCTCTGTATCTTACCTCTTCCGATGTACCAGGAGCTGTGCAAATTGGGATTCAGCTCGTCGGAATGGAGAATTACACCCTTTGGAGTCATGCGATGCAACTCAATCTCCTCACAAAGAATAAATTTGGGTTCATTGATGGTAGCAATAAGCGAGATGACTTTATTGACGATGTGGAGAAGAAACAGTGGGATAGGTGTAATGCGATGGTGATCTCCTGGATAATGACGAATGTGAGCAAGGAGCTGGTTAGTGGCATCCTTTTTTGATCTAGTGCAGCACTAGTATGGTCTGATTTATAGGAATGATTTGACAAGGTCAATATGTCTAGAATTTTTCATCTACATAAGGCTGGAGATTTAGCTGAAGAAGTATATATGTTGTCACCCCCCGAGACTACCCCCGAGACGCGAACATGGGACCTAGAATCACAAGTGACCCCAAGCTAACCCTACTGGCATAATCATAAGCATACTAAAGATAATAATAACTGATGCGGAAGCTAAATCATAAATAAAATGAAAAGGATGGGGAATACTCATATACTATAACTGAGATAAATGAAAATTGATGAGTCTAATAGAAAGAAGATAAGAACTCAATACTAAGTTGAATCTATCTATGTCTGAAAATAGCCTCGAACTGACTAGAAACGATGGGACAGGCCCCAGCTAAGTCTAGCAAAATTGAAACTAAAGGACTAAAAATAATACTGAAAAAGAGACTCATGACTATTGTCCTCGGAGAATGAGGACTCACCACTGATTCTGCTGAACTCGAGAACCGATCCAAGTGTAATCTGGATGTTGAGAACCTGAACCTACATCACGATAAGATGTAGCGCACGTATGCGTCAGTACTTGAAAGGTACTGAGCATGCAGGATAGAGTAAAGCTGAAATAACATATAACTGAACAAAACAATAAAGCAATGAAATAATCTGAACAGGATATAGATACTAAATATTGAGATACCTGAATGCAGTGACCAATTTATAACATACTGAAACTGAATATTGACTATACTGATAAATGGTCGATGCAATAAAATCTGACTGAACTGTGGGAGCTACTAATAACCGATAATAAAACCACATGAGCTAAATGTGGAGTCCGATGTATACGCCCCATCGAGAGGACCTAATATACCTTGCTAGAGGTATAGAGGCATGCTTGCGTGATCACTGAAATGATGCCTACAGAGGGGACTTACAACCAATGTGGCTAGTAGTTCTGGGACTATTTGGGTACGCTGAACCCTAGTCCAACTCGCTATTATGCTACTCCCAATGGATTAAGTGATTAACACATTATGACTGAATTTATGTAAGTTACTGGATAGCTCAAACTGAACATGCAAAACTGAGAATGTAACAATTAATCTGATAATGATGTATTCATAAATTGAGGCATGTATAACTGAATACTGAAATATCTGACCTAGCATGTGTAATTCAAGAACTAAAGAAATACATAGCTAGGATTCTAAAACTAATGCAATAAATTGAATATTAACATACTAATCTGATTTGGATCATTCTAACAGCTAGGAACCCAACAATTCTAGCATTCAAGAAACCCTAGGTCTAGTCATAATAAGGGAATCAAGAAACTGACTGATAACTAGGGACCTAATGGTTGAAAGGAACCCACTAGTGAAATCCCACATACCTGGTGACGAATTTCACGGAGAAATCCATTGATTTCTAGGTTGGAACTGAAGAAAACTTGTTGCGTTCTTGAACTAGGGTTCTTGACTTCTTTCTCCTCTTAGCGTTCTAATTTTCTAAGTTTTGATTATTGATTTGACTTAGGTAACTTCTAGTTATGTTTCTAGGCTTAAACTGACTAAAACCTCATAATTTAGAGTCTAAACGACGTAGTTTAAGGATCTAATGAAATAGGAAGAGGATAAAAACAACCCTAACTTAATTCTGGCAAGGCCCATCCACGGAAGNNATCTAATGAAATAGGAAGAGGATAAAAACAACCCTAACTTAATTCTGGCAAGGCCTATCAATGGAAGGAACGATGGTCCGTCGTTTGATCTACCGGCCGTCGTTTGGGTCCGTCGATCAAGTCTATCCGGTAGGTCTTCACTAAAATGAGCATAACTTTTTATTCGGAGGTCGGATTTACTTGGTGGCATTGGAAAGAGGATTCAATTATCTATCATATCATATGTCATGGGACACATAATTAATTTTGTGATAAGAGTTATGACCATTTGAAGTTGACCCATTCAATAATTTTCCTCTAACTGGCAGCTAACCCTCATCTACGTCAGACCTATGGACCGTGCATTGAACGACGGTCCGTGCTGGTCGACCGTAGTTCGTGTCAGAGGCTGGGTAAAGGAGTCTTGATCCACGGACATAGACCAAAGACCGTGGTATGACCTACGAACAGTGGGTTTGTCCGTGGGTCGAGACTTCGCCGATTTTCTGAGCTGGGTTTGGGGAGGGGTTGCAGTGGTGAACCATGGACCACCAGCACGGGTCGTGGTCTGACCTACGGTCCGTGGGTTGTACGTGCAATTTCTCAAAATCTGCATTTTGATCTATCTAGGATACGAGGTGTTACATTATCTCCCCCTTGAGAACATTCGTCCTCGAATGAAGACTAAACTAGCTGAAATAGAGGGAAAGGGTTGCAATCCCTACCACTAAACACTGAGAACTGAATTTCTGACTGAACTGAGTTCCAAGAACATGCAAATATGCTGAAACTGCGAGTACAAACTGAAGGAACTTGATTCTGAGACTGAATTTACGGATGAATGACTGAAAAACTGAAGATGAACTATTACCTCAAGCTGGAATGAAATCAGAAGGAAAGAGGTGAGGATACTTGGCTTTCATGGCCGTTTCTGCTTCCTAAGTGGCTCCCTCTACGGACCGACTCCTCCACTAAACCTTGATTGAAGCGACTTCTTTGTTTCTCAACCTTCTAACTTGACGATCAATAATCTCAACTGGTACATCCTCATAAGAAAGACTATCTTTTACAGCCACAGTCTCTAATGGCACTACGGATGCTGGATCACCCACACACTTCTTCAAAAGTGAAATGTGAAAGACTGGATGCACTGCTGCCAAATCTGTTGGCAACTCTAACTCATAAGCCACTCTACCATTCATTTTCAAGATCTGGTAAGTGCCTACATATCTGGGACTGAGCTTCCGTTTCTTTCCAAATCTCATCACCCCCTTCATAGGTGACACTTTCAGGAAAACCCAATCATCAACTTGGAACTCTAGTTCCCTGTTTCTCACATCTGCATAAGACTTTTTGCGACTCTGGGCAGTCTTAAGTCTATCTCTAATGAGTTGCACTTTCTCCATAGCATCAAGGACTGAATCTGGTCCTATCAAGGCTGCTTCACCTACCTCAAACCAACCAACTGGAGATCTACATCTACGCCCATATAATGCCTCATAAGGGGCCATCTGAATGCTGAAATGGTAACTATTGTTGTAGGCGAACTCAATAAGAGGAAGGTGATCGTCCCAACTACCCTTGAAGTCGATCACACAAGCTCTCAACATGTCCTCTAAGGTCTAAATGGTATGCTCTGCCTGACCATCCCTCTGTGGATGGAATGTTGTGCTAAGGTTAACCTGAGTACCAAGACCCTTCTGAAATGACTTCCAAAAATGAGAGGTAAACTGAGAACCTCTATCTGAGATGATAGAAAAAGGAACCGCATGCAACCTCACAATCTTATTAATGTAAAACTTAGCATAATCCTCCGCTGAATCTGTAGTCTTGACCTCCAAAAAGTGAGAAGACTTAGTAACCCTATCAACAATCACCCAAATGGAGTCATACTGTCTGCGAGTACGAGGTAAACCTGTGATAAAGTCCATGTTGATCACTTTCCACTTCCAAGTAGGAATGTCAATCTCTTGAGTCATGCCTTATGGTTTATGATGTTCTACCTTAACTTGTTGGCAATTGGGGCACTTAGCCACAAAGTCTGCTATATCTCTTTTCATACCATTCCACCAATAGACTTCCCGCAAATCGCGGTACATTGTAGTGGTGCATGGATGGATAGAATATCTGGAGTTATGAGCCTCTGCAAGGATATGTTGTCTCAACTCACCCACATTAGGAACATATAATCGACCTTGGTAGCGAAGCACACCATCTCCCCCTTGGGAGAAAACCTCCACTCTCTGATTGTGGACTGCACCCTTAAGCTCAAGCAACATTGGATCACTGTCTTGCTTTTCCTTAACCTCTACTACCAAAGAATATTATGCCCGATTCTGAATCGTTACACCACCATCTGATATGCTCATAAGACGAACTCCTAGGCGAGCAAGTCTGTGAACATCCTTTGCTAGCTCTTTTCTTTCTTCCTCGACATGTGCTATACTACCCATAGATAATCTGCTAAGAGCATCTGGTACTACATTCACCTTACCCGGATGGTAATGCACGCTCATATCATAATCTTTGAGGAACTCAAGCCACCTTCTCTGGCGAAGATTCAACTCTTTTTGGGTGAATACTTACTGGAGGATCTTATGGTCTGTGAACACATCTACATGAACACCATACAAGTAGTGTCTCCAAATCTTGAGTGCAAACACCACTGCTGCAAGCTCGAGGTCATTGATAACGTCCAAATATACTTTTTAAAAAGAATTATAAACGATCGTATGCAATATATTTACCCAACTATGAGTCGGGGTCGATCCCACAGAGAATATGGAAGAATATTGTCAATAGCAAATATTTAACTCGATAGTCGTTATATAAAAATAGGGGGGGATTCAAATGGAAATAAAATAAAAACAATAAAAATAGCTTTGAACTAAGTAGTTATATATATTCAGATTATTAGAAATCACTAGGAATGTGTTCCCCATAAGCTCATAACGCGGTAATCCTAATAGTAGTAATCATATCCTAGTGTATCATATGCAAAGTGGTAAGTTATGTATCTCTAAATCCTTGGTCCGGCAAATAGAGAATTTCAACCCGCACCTTGGTCCGGCTACGTGTGTATAATTTATTAACCCTTACCCTTTCCTCATATTAGACATCACATCGATGTATGGCTTAGTTTTCACCCTCCCACCAATAGACATTAGACTATTAGATAGTATCACACTAAATCTATGTTGATAATTCTTTTCTTATTAACTACCTCCTTGGTCCGGCAAGTAGCAACAAGACGAGTTTTAACGTTTGCAACCACTAAAAAGACTTCTAAACCGAAAGAATTATCAATGCATGCAATCACACTATTCAAGAATTACTTAGTTACTATTCATACTTTGTTAATCGTTCATGGTTCCCACAACCCTAGTTATGAAATTTAGCTACTCATTATCTCAAAAATTTATTAAAATAAATATGATTGTGTTAATCATAAAAAGTTAAGAACAATAGCTAAACTATCTTTTATTAATCATGAATACAAATAAATAATAAGGGAGAAGAAAGAATAAACCACAATTCTCCGGCCTCCACGGCTGCCCTTTCAAAGTTCCTAAGCTAGAAGAAAATTTATATTGTGTATTGTTTCTTGGTTCTTGGCCACTAAAGAATAATTTTTCATGCCCTATTAAAAGATATAGAAACCCTAAATGAAATAATTGAGTTCAAGACAAATTAGGAAAACAAAACCCAATTTAATTGGGTTTCCAATTGCTCGCTGGATTTCTCCAAATTGTTCGTGGCAGAGGGGCAGTTAGCTATTGACACATGGCAGCAGCGAGCCAAATTCAATTTGAATTGGCTATTCGTTCACATTGGCCTCCTATGTATAAATATATTATTATATTAAATTTAATCCATTAAGTTGCCTTCTTGATTTCCTTCTTCAACCTTCCATCTTTAATTCGTTTTAGCTTCAAACTTCTTCATTTTTCCACCAATTTAATCTTACAAATAAAATATACTATTTAGCACAATTAATAAAATTCATGCTTAAAAAGGATAAATATAATTAATAAATGTGAGGCATATAATGATTAAAAATATGTATTTTGACCTCACATCAACACTCCACACTTGATCTTTTGTTCGTCCTCGAGCAAACATTAAAGTTCATCCCAAAATAATCATACTAGCAATGTCATTACTTTGGTTAATACAAACAATTAGGCCATATACCAATTTCAAAATATCAAGTACACTTCTCAATCATTATGCAAGACATTCAAATAAACAACAAACCTCTAACCTTCTAAACTCAAGAAAGGACTTTGAACTCATCAAATTTAAGCTTGCTCCCCTACTCTCATCAAAGAAAGTTAATAACATCACCTATCTATCATGAAACAAGTGCCCTCACAAAAAGAAATAGTCCACACACTCAATTCAAAAGATTGAATCTAAATTAAGGACTTCATATCAAGAACAACTCTCACACTCACAAATAAAGTTCACATGTATGCACAAAGAACAATAAGCTTGCCCATTATGTACATCTCCACTAATTAAGCATGCTTGAATAGAATCAAATAGGCCTTTAACGGGTTGTAATGTAGGCTAGGGAACGGCTAGAAAAACTATATAATAATGACTTGCACTTCCTTGAGCACTTTGCAATTTTTAGACTTCATCACCCATTATTTTCTTCTCTTTATTTTCAACCCTCTCTTCAACAATTATTTCACAAGTAATTCTCATCACCTCAAGAATGTTTCAATCATTATTTTCTTTTTTTGGTTTTCCTTCATAATAGTCACCCTCAACTTACGTATTTTACATGCGTTAAGGTGCACGATGCCCTTGGAAGGACCAAGGCGTTCATCAAGGTAACTATTTTTTTTCATGTCACATTCTTTTGTTTTTTTTTTTTCATATCACATTCTTTCAAAGAGGGCTTTTAAGCACTTTGTAGCTATCATTGATTACCTTTTCACTCAGCCATCCCTTTATCTCAGAATTGATAATTAGAATAAGTCTATGCTATAATGCTCAAGGAAGCAAGGTGCAAAAATTAGGGATTCAACAAAATAGTTTAGGGCAAACTATGGCTGCCAAAAAAAGGCTACAGGCTAAAAAGGGCGAACCATTGATAACATATCTGAAAAGGCTAAAATTTACCAGACAAATCAAAAAAAGCTTATTATCATCTCCTAAACAAAGCAACACTTTTTATTTCGCTTCAATAACATGCAGGGCAAGTTCTAGACTAAGATGCAAAACATGGAATAAACAAAATCTCACCACAC
>NC_064285.1:66608950-66645989 GCF_019186545.1 Solanum stenotomum
GACTTTGAACTCATCAAATTTAAGCTTGCTCCCCTACTCTCATCAAAGAAAGTTAATAACATCACCTATCTATCATGAAACAAGTGCCCTCACAAAAAGAAATAGTCCACACACTCAATTCAAAAGATTGAATCTAAATTAAGGACTTCATATCAAGAACAACTCTCACACTCACAAATAAAGTTCACATGTATGCACAAAGAACCATAGGCTTGCCCATTATGTACATCTCCACTAATTAAGCATGCTTGAATAGAATCAAATAGGACTTTAATGGTTTGTAATGTAGGCTAGGGAACGGATAGAAAACTATATAATAATGACTTGCACTTCCTTGAGCACTTTGCAATTTTTAGACTTCATCACCCATTATTTTCTTCTCTTTATTTTCAACCCTCTCTTCAACAATTATTTCACAAGTAATTCTCATCACCTCAAGAATGTTTCAATCATTATTTTTTTTTTAGTTTTCCTTCATAATAGCCACCCTCAACTTACGTATTTTACATGTGTTAAGGTGCACGATGCCCTTGGAAGGACCAAGGCGATCATCAAGGTAACTATTTTTTTTCATGTCACATTCTTTTGTTTGTTTTTTTTTCATATCACATTCTTTCAAAGAGGACTTTTAAGCACTTTGTAGCTATCATTGATTACCTTTTCACTCAACCATCCCTTTATCTCAGAATTGATAATTATAATAAGTCTATGCTATAATGCTCAAGGAAGCAAGGTGCAAAAATTAGGGATTCAACAAAATAGTTTAGGGCAAACTATGGCTGCCAAAAAAAGGCTACAGGCTCAAAAGGGCGAACCATTGATAACATATCTGAAAAGGCTAAAATTTACCGGACAAATCAAAGAAAGCCTATTATCATCTCCTAAACAAAGCAACACTTTTTATTTCGCTTCAATAACATGCAGGGCAAGTTCTAGACCAAGATGTAAAACATGGAATAAACAAAATCTCACCACACATGGCACAAGTATCAATCAAGATGGATCAATTCCACCTCTACGAGAGACAAGATCATAACAAACTACAAAATAAAATAAGCTATCTACAAAGTCACAACCATGAACCTAGATGTCAAAGAGTTTGCAATTTCACTAGCAATCAAACATTCACACGAAAGTACTACTCAAAATTAGGCCCAAATAGTAAGTATCACATAACTCAAAAGAGTCTTTTCTTTTCTCTCCAAAAAAAATAAAAATAAAAATAAAATTTATTCCTAAAATAAATAAATAAAATACACTCGGTTCAAAGGGTCTATCCTCAGGAAAAGAACTGAAAACAAAAGCCAAGGAACCCATCTTAAAAAAGAAAAGACTCAATAAAATGATAAAAACTAGAAATTTATTCCTCCACTCCACACTTAAAAAGATGTTATGTCCCCAAAGCATTAAATATAATTTAAAATAAGGGTTAGGAAAACTCCCTAAGGCCTTTAGGCCTAGCTAGTAGCATGTTCTCTTAATTTTCATCAAGGGTCGTCACCCCACACTTAAGCTCAAACATGCTCCTTCGCTTCAAATTTTTTATTTTTTTGGGTACTCAGACTTCCCCTAATCTGCAAAAACAAGAAAAGAAAAAAAAAGTGATACTAATAAAATAAAAATAAAATAAAATAAGAAGTTACACTACTAATTGGATTGTCTCCCAATAAGCTCTTAATTTAACGTCGCGGCATGACACCATTAATTTTACTATTTTTCCTTCCACTTTGAAGATATGAATTGCACCACTAATTTCACATCAATTTTTCTATTACGTTCAAGGGGTGGTGGTATAAAAATAAAGGTCCCAAGCAATAGATATCGCATTATGCACTTCTTGGATCCTAAGTGAGGAATGTAATTCTCCGACGTTGAAACAATAAATTCAAGAATGTAGACACATTGTTCCACCCCCATACACTCTTCTATAGGCTCAGATGACTCGATTAATATTTCATCATCTAAACATAATGTGGAAAAATGATTGGAATGAGGTCTAGTGCGCCCTAACTTATGAATTGTATTATTTACACCCTCATATTTACACATACTAGAGTTTTTAAAAATAATATTATCAACTTCATTACATAACTATAGTGTACTCTTCTCAACAATGACAATATCAATAAAAGTATGATCAAGCAATTGACCCTCAACTTTTAGCTCTTCAAGTCGTCTTATAAATATTTTTTCTTCCTCACACATATTGTTACTAAATTGTTGGGTGTCATATGATTTAATCTTTGCACTCAACTCAAAATTTAATTTATAGAGATCTCAATCAAATTCCTTCATCAATCATGCACTTAAATATTGATTTATAGCACAGTATTAATAAATCTTCCATGTCCCCACACAACTTATTTTGTTGAGAAAAAATTAGCTTATAAGAATCCATAATATCAAAAGTACAAGAATTGCAAGAACACTTATCACTACATACTTTTTCAGATGTCATCTCAAGAAGAGTAAAAGAAATATGATAATAATAATTAAAAAAAACCAAATTTAAAACTAATCCTAAGAAACAAAAAAAAAACTACAAGTCAAAATAAATACTAAAGACAATTTCTAAGCCACATTCCCCGGCAGCGGCGCCATTTTTGATAACGTTCAAATATACTTCTTGAAAAGAAATATAAACGATCGTATGCAATATATTTACCCAACTATGAGTCGGGGTCGATCCCATAGAGAATATGGACGAATATTGTCAATAACAAATATTTAACTCGATAGTCATTATATAAAAATGGGGGGGATTTAAATGGAAATAAAATAAAAACAATAAAAATAGCTTTGAACTAAGTATTTATTTATATTCAGATTATTAGAAATAACTAGGAATGTGTTCCCCATAAGCTCATAACGCGGTAATCTTAATAATAGTAATCATATCCTAGTATATCACATACAAAGTGGTAAGTTATGTATCTCTAAATCCTTGGTCCGGCAAATAGAGAATTTCACCCCGCACCTTGGTCCAGCTACGTGTGTATAATTTATTAACTCTTAACCTTACCTTATATTAGACATCACATCGATATATGGCTTAGTTTTCACCCTCCCACCAATCGACATTAGACTATTAGATAGTATCACACTAAATCTATGTTGATAATTCTTTTCTTATTAACTACCTCCTTGGTCCGGCAAGTAGCAACAAGGCGAGTTTTAACGTTTGCAACCGCTAAAAAGACTTCTAAACCGAAAGAATTATCAATGCATGCAATCACACTATTCAAGAATTACTTAGTTACTATTCATACTTTGTTAATCGCTCATGGTTCCCACAACCCTAATTATGAAATTTAGCTACTCATTATCTCAAAAATTTATTAAAATAAATATGATTGTGTTAATCATAAAAAGTTAAGAACAATAGCTAAACTATCTTTTATTAATCATGAATACAAATAATTAATAAGGGAGAAGAAAGAATAAACCACAATTCTCCGGCCTCCACGACGGCTCTTTCAAAGTTCCTAAGCTAGAAGAAAATTTATATTGTGTATTGTTTCTTGGTTCTTGGCCAAGAAAGAATAATTTTTCATGCCCTATTTATAGTATAGAAACCCTAAATGAAATAATTGAGTTCAAGACAAATTAGGAAAACAAAACCCAATTTAATTGGTTTCCAATTGCTTGCTGGATTTCTCCAACTTGTTCGTGGCAGAGGGGCGGTTAGCTATTGACACGTGGCAGCAGTGAGCCAAATTCAATTTGAATTGGCTATTCGTTCACATTGGTCTCCTATGTATAAATATATTATTATATTAAATTTAATTCATTAAGCTGCCTACTTGATTTCTTTCTTCAACCTTCCATCTTTAATTCGTTTTAGCTTCAAACTTCTTCATTTTTCCGTTAATTTAATCCTACATATAAAATATACTATTTAGCACAATTAATAAAATTCATGCTCAAAAAGAACAAATATAAATAATAAATGTGAGGCATATAATGATTAATAATATGTATTTTGGCCTCACATCAGTCATGAGTCAGATAATTCTTCTCATGTACCTTAACTTGTCTAGAAGCATAAGCTACAACCTTACCTCGATGCATCAATACACAACCTAGGCTGACCTTGGATGCATCCCAATAGATCACATAACCATCTAAACCCTCTGGTAGAGTCAAGACAGGAGTTGTAGTCAACCTAGTTTTCAGTTCTGCAAAGCTTTTCTCACAATCATCTGACCATTGGAACTTAACCATCTTCTGGGTCAACCTAGTCAATGGTGAGGCTATGGATGAAAATCCTTCCACGCCGTCTGTAATAGCCCGCTAGACCTAAGAAACTTGTCACGACCAGAGCCTACACCCTGGACGTGGCCGACACTCGATAACAATTGTTGGTCCCCAAGCGAACCATCATCCTGGCTGACTAGAAGCGGAAAACTGATTCAAGCATACAAAGCTTAAAAATGAATAAAATCAATAACTCAAATACAAAGCTTTAACTCAAAAGAAAACTCTGAATAAAAAAAAGATATTCAACTCGTCATAAAATAGGCAACTTAAGTCTTTAAAACATTTAATAAAATAAATGAATAATACAGACTTCTCAACTATACTAACTATCTATGAAACCTCTAACTGATAGAGATGGAAGTCGGGACAAAACCCACGACATCCTGACTAAACTGAAAAGTAAATGAAATCCTCCGGAAACAAGGAGGCTCAGCATACCTAACTCGAACTCCCGGATGTGTCAATGAATCTTCTATTGATGATCCTGAATATTTGTGTCTGCATCATGAGAAGATACATGCCAAATGGCTCAGTACGTGGAATGTACGAGCATGTAAGAGGAATTTTAAAGCATAAACATAAGCTTGAAACTTAATAAAAAGGAAACATACTTACCTCTTCTCAAACTTACTCAACTTAAGGAATACTAAAGGATATTCAAAACTACTCAAACTTATTCAACTCAGAAGTACTCAAGGATAAGATACTCAACTCAAAGATATGATATTCGACTCTGGGTACTCAACTCTGGATACTCAACTCAATATAAAGCAACAATACACATGGTATATATGGAAAGCTTTATAAAACAATAAAAAAAACTTAGTTCGTTAAAGAAATTGCAATAACAAACTCAACTTTACCTATATAATAAAGTAATATAGTTTCTGTAGGAGTTTCTCTAACCGACAATCATCACTATGAGCCTAAGTGATGGTACACCATTTTACCTCACGTTGCCAAGGACCGTCCTATACCTTGCCATCGGTATAGAACCTGAACTACTAAGTGGATCCACTACTCTATTGTGAAAATGGTCATCTAAAAAGTATGAGTCTTTTCTACCCATGGTGGCTACATGGTTTATGGGGGTTGTGAGTTGCCTGAACTCTCCCCCATATCGGTGCTCAATACTACTCCTAAAATATACTAGCTCTTATGTTTCAAAATAAAACATATTGCTTCTATGATTTGAGATTAGTTCTCAAAACTTAGCTCAAAGGCTATCTTAGAAATCTCAGTTTCCTCTCTTTATTGTGAAAGCATTTACTGTTTAACTGGAAACTAGCCCAAAGGCTCTTTACTGAAAAACTAGCTCAAAGGCTCTTTTGAAAATCTTGGTTTTTCATTCTTATTTAAATGTGAAAATATTTTAAACTCTTTTGGGAATACATAGTCCCCATATACTTTTGAAGAAATGAACTTCAACTTTTACTCTTTACTGAACTCAAAACTTAAGTCTTAAAACAAAGTTAAATCATTTGTAAAGGACTTCTTAAAATATGGTTCATGCCGAATTATGGGCGTGAACGACTCGATGCAAGATTTTCAATAACCATAGATAGATCTCAATACTTGGAACTCAAGAACTTCAATGATACTGCTAATTTCAAGAATGCTCAACTCAGAGGGTTCATGCGGAATTTATGAGCATGAACTACTCAACTCAAGGACTCAAAGATACTTCTCATCTCAAAATTGTTCTACTTATAATGTTCATGCGGAATTATGGGCATGAACAACTCAACTCATGGACTTCATGGGTAATAGGTAATAGTCCCATGATAAGGATTATAATCTCAAATGGGTTAGAAACTCAATACTTAAGACTTAGGACATGGAGATATTACTCCTCTCATAGATACTCAACTTATGGAGTTCATGCGGATTTTATGGGCATGAACGACTTAACTCGATGGTCTACAAACTACATGGAACTCATGTATACGACACTTCCCATTCTCTTACTTACTACCTCAAGACTTAGTTCAAATCGATGGTTGATCTCAAAGGATTCATAATTGAACTCAATGGCTTTCTTGAACTCTACTTTTAACTCTCTCTTGAATGTGAATTATGAATTCAAGAGTTATGGTTCACGATATGAAAGATCTCATGATGAAAAAGGAGACTCATGAGTACATTCTCCTCATCCTCACACTCACTTGCTCGAGTCTTGAAACAAGTTACTAGAAGTTGTAGAAGACTCAACAAAAGGACTCAAAGGGACTTTCTTAGAATGTTCGAAAGAATTCTCAAAACTTAACTCTCAACTCTACCTTGAATTTGAATTATGAATTCAAGGTTATGATCATGTTAGGAATGATTTTATGTGTTTAGAAGTAGCTTAGAGTAGTTAGAATCGAAAAGGAGTGAAGGTGCACATTAAACGAACTCAAACGGGGAAACCGGCAACAAACTGGATGGGAAAGGCGACCCTGGCACTCTAAGTGGCGCGGGGCGCCAACCCCTAAACTTTAGAGGAGGGTTTGGGGCGCTCTGGATGGCGCATCGTGCCAGGCCCCAACCAAGAAAATCCGACGAATTTCTTTGCTCGTTTTCTCACCCTATTTTGCCTAGAATCGAATGGTTTCTTCCCCAATCACTTGGATTCGATTACTTAACATAAGTACTATCTAATATAATCAATACAGCCCTAAAAAGACTCACTTTAATCTCAATAAAATCATCAAAACCCAACACAACAAGATTTAGAATAAACTTCAAGAACTCATCAAGAACTCAAATCTTTCAACTTCAAGAATGAAATTTGCGCTGAAAATAACATGTTTGGCGTGTGGGTGAACAAACCCAACACTATGGAAGCTTACATACCTCTTAGGGATCAAACCCATGGCGACAATCCGCAACAACTCTCAAGAATTTCGACGACGCTTCGATCCTTTCTCTTTTCTCCTCTTCTCTCTTCTTTTTTTCTCTTTTTGAACTCTCAACTTAAAACCCTAGGCTAAATTTAGGATTATAAAACTGAACCCAGTAGGATTAGACCCTTAAAACCTTACTAAAAATGAATTAAATCTGATTGGGTAAGGAAAAGACCAAAATACCCTTTACTATTTCCGGCTAACTTTCCTTAACTGGACAGCCTAACTTCAAAAGGTCATATCTCACTCATTCGAACTCGAAACTTAGAAAACTTGGTGGCATTGGAAAGATAATTCAAAGGTCTTTTCTACGGTATCTGGTATCACACCTAAATCATCTTGATCTAAAAGTTATGGTCATTTGAAGTCGACCCAAAACTCATACTTAGTTTAACTTGGAAAATTTCAGATTTTGCTATTTCCAATTTAATTCTTTTTGGAACTCAAGGTGCTACATCTACTGACCTTAACACTTAAGAAATTTTAATCCTCAGTAAAATCCTACTCACAACGAAGGATGGTTCAAGTCTTAGCTCAAAAACATTCTAGGGTGTTACAAAACTTCTCATATCTTTAGCAGAGGTAGGTCTGGACCATTGTTTCACTGCTTCTATTTTTTGGGAATCTACTCAAATTCCTTCACTAGACACAATATTCCCAAGGAAAGCAACTGATTGTAACCAAAACTCGCACTTGTTAAATTTTGCAAATAACTAGCGATCTTTGAGAGTTTGCAGAACAACTCTCAAATGAGTCGCATGTTCTTCCTCATTCCTAGAATAAATGAGGATATCATCAATAAAGACGATAACGTACAAGTCTAAGTACTGCTTGAACACTCTGTTCATCAAATCTATGAAAGTTGCAGGAGCATTGGTTAGTCCAAATGACATAACTACAAATTCGTAGTGACCATACCGAGTTCTGAAGGTTGTCTTAGGAATGTCACTATCTCTGACTGTAAGTTGATGATAACTTGATCTAAGGTCTATCTTTGAGAAATGACTAGCACCCTGAAGTTGGTCGAACAAGTCATCAATCTTGGGGATAGGATACTTATTCTTGATTGTGACTTTGTTCAACTGCCTATAGTCAATGCACATTCTAAGAGAACCATCTTTCTTCTTTACGAACAACACTGGTGCACCCCATGGCGAAATACTAGGCCTGATGAAGCCCTTATCTAGAAGGTCTTTCAACTGCTCTTTTAATTCCTTAAGCTCAGTTGGAGCCATTTTGTAAGGAGGAATAGAGATAGGCTAGGTATCTGGAAGGAGATCAATCCCAAAGTCAATTTCCCTTTCGGGAGGAACTCTGGGAAGATCATCTGGAAACACTTCTGGGAACTCATTGACTATAGGGACTGACTCAAGAGTTGGGGATTCGGAACTAGAATCCTTAACCCAAACTACATGATAGAGATAACCCTTAGAGATCATCTTTCTGGCCTTAAGGTAAGAAATGAATCGACCCATAGGCGCTAAACTACTACCCTTCCATTCTAGGATTGGTTCGTCTGGAAACTGAAAATGAACAATCCTAGTTCTACAATCAACTGAGGCATAACAGGAATGTGACCAATCTATGCCTAGAATGACATCGAAGTCTACTATTTCTAACTCTACAAGATCTGCTGAGGTGACTTTCTGAGAGACTATGACAGGGCAATTTATGTATACCCGTCTAGCTATAATTGGGTCACCGACTGGAGTAGAGACTAAGAAGGGTTCTGAAAGAGTTTCTGGGCTAACACTGAATTGAACTGCTATGTAAGGAGTTACAAAAGACAAAGTAGCCCCTGATCTAACAATGCATAAACATCAAGATCAAAGACTCGTAACATACCAGTGACTACATCAGGAGAATCTTCCTGATCTTTACGAGCCTGAAGAGCATAGAGTCTGTTTTGGCGTTGTCCGCTACCTGTACCAGATGAGTTACCCTACTGAGTCGGGTGACCTGCTGGTGCTGCTGAAGTTGTAGACTGAGCTCTACAATTATTTCCTCCTTGACCCTGTCTAGAATGACTTCAATCTATGACCAGACTGACCACATCCAAAACATCATTCCTTACCTGCAAGGCACTCGCCTGGATGGTTCTTGTTACATTTTGGGTAAGTTTTGGTGCTTGAAACACTGCCTTGAGACTTAGAGTCTGACGCCCTACCTTTCTGATCGTTATGGAACTTGGGGGATGGAACACTAGCTGATGAAGCGGCTAGAGTCGAAGACTTCTGCTAAAACTGTGAGCGATTCCCACCACCCAATTTTTGTTGGAAATACTCGTAGTTACCTGTTCTTGCTCTCTTAGTCTCCTTTGCCTGTTCCCTAAGCTTATCACCTTCAACCAGCTAAGCATGAGTCATGAGCCTAGAGATGTTCATGTCTCCCAACAACATAGCATTCCTGCACTCTGTTTTCATAAAGTCTAACACTCCGTACAGAAACTTATTCATCTGAGCCCTAGAATCAGCAACCATGTGAGGAGCATACCTGGAGAGTTGGTTAAACTTGAGCCCATACTCTTGGACAGTTATGTTACCTTGCCTTAAATTCATAAATTCTTGGGCCCTTGCTTCTCTTAACTCTATGGGGAAAAACTTGTCCAGAAAGGTTTCGCTGAAACAATCCCAAGTAATAGGAGTTGCATCTGTACCCCTGTTCTCCTTCCACTGAGTATACCAGATATAAGCCACATCTTTGAGTTGGTAAGATGCTAACTCAACCAGATCATTCCCAGTTATCTGCTTCACTTCAAAGATCTTCTTGATCTCATCCAAGAAATTCTGGGGATCCTCACCAATCTGCGATCCTAAGAATTCAGGCGGATTCATCCTAACAAAGTTACGGACCCTCGCTGCTGCTGATCCACCATTTGCATTCACAGGAGCTTGAACCGCTGATTGTTCTGGTTGGCCACACTCTGAGCCAACATCTAAATGACGTTCCTGAACTCTGCACTAGACACTTCTTGATTAGGGACTAGAGGAGCTGCGTTTGCGTTCCTGGCATTCGCATTCCTGGCAATTCCTGGCATTAGCTCTACGAGGAGGCATGATCATTGAAATGTATAACGTCGAGTTAGAATGGAATTTAGATCATACCTTACGCATGATAACAGTAACAAGAAAATGAAGATTTCCTATAACACTTTGTAGCCTCCCCCTCATTAGATGTGGTGCACTTCACACCCATGAAAAGGACTCTACTTAGTGCGGCTTTTCAGACATCCAAGGACACTTAAACCTAAGGCTCTGATACCAAGTTTGTCACGCCCTGAGACTACCCCTGAGACGCGGACACGGGACCTAAGATAACAAGTGACCCCAAGTTAACCCTGCTGGCATAATCATGAGCATACTAAAGATAATAATAACTGATGCGGAAGCTAAATCATAAATAAAATGAAAAGGATGGGGAATACCCATATACTATAACTGAGATAAATGAAAACTGATAAGTTTAATACAAAGAAGATATTAACTCAATACTAAGCCGAATCTATCTATGTTTGAAAATAGCCTCTAACTTACTAGAAATGTTGGGACAGGCCCCAGCTAAGTCTAGCAAAACTGAAACTAAAGGACTAAAAATAATACTGAAAAGAGACTCATGACTATTGTCCTTGGAGAATGAGGACTCACCACTGATTCTGCTGAACTGGAGATCGGGAACTGATCTAAGCATGATCTGGATGCTGAGAACCTGAACCTATATCACGAGAAGATGTAATGCACGTATGCGTCAGTACTTGAAAGGTACTGAGCATGCAGGATAGAGTAAAGCTGAAATAACATATAATTGAACAAAACAATAAAGCAATGAAATAATCTGAACAGGATATAGATACTGAATGCTGAGATAACTGAATGCAGTGACCAATTTATAACATGCTGAAATTGAATACTGACTATACTGATAAATGGTCAATGCAATAGAATCTAACTGAACTGTAGGAGCTACTAATAACCGATAATAAAACAACATGAGCTAAATGTGGAGTCCGAAGTATACAACTCATCGAGAGGACCCACTATACTCTGCCAGAGGTATAGAGGCATGCTGACGTGATCACTGAAATGATGCTCACAGAGGGGACTTACAACATACGTAGTTTTGGGACTATTTGGTACGCTGAACCCTAGTCCAACTCGGTATTATGCTACTCCTAATGGATTAAGTGATTAACACATTATGACTGAATTTCTTTAAGTTACTGGATAGCTCAAACTGAACATGCAAAACTAAGAATGCAACAATTAATCTGATAATGATGCATTCATAAACTGAGGCATGTATAACTGAATACTGAAATATCTGAGCTAGCATGTGTAATTCAAGAACTAAAGAAATACATAGTTAGGGTTCTGAAATTCATGCAATAAACTGAATATTAACATACTAATCTGATTTGGACCATTCTAACAGCTAGGAACCCAACAATTCTAACATTCAAGAAACCCTAGGTCTAATCATAATAAGGGAATCAAGACACTGACTGAAAACTAGGGACCTAATGGGTGAAAGGAACCCACTAGTGAAATTCCACATACCTGGTGACAAATTTCACGGAGAAATCCTTTGATTTCTGGGCTGGAACTGAAGAGAACTTGTTGCGTTCTTGAACTAGGGTTCTTGACTTCTTTCTCCTTTTAGCGTTCTAGTTTTCTAAGTTTTGATTAATGATTTGACTTAGGTAAGTTCTAGTTATGTTTCTAGGCTTAATCTGACTAAAACCTCATAATTTAGGGTCTAAACGACGTAGCTTAGGGGTCCAACGAAAAAGGAAAAGGACCAAAACAACCCTAACTTAATTCTGGAGAAGCCCATCCACAGAAGGAACGACGGTCCGTCATTTGATCTACCGGCCGTCGTTTGGGTCCGTCGGTCAAGTTTGTCCGGCAGGTCTTCACTAAAATGAGCATAACGCTTTCCTCGGAGGTCGGATTTTAGCAAACTTGGTGGCGTTAGAAAGAGGATTCTATTATCTATCATATCATAGGTCATGGGACACATAAATCATTTTGTGCTAAGAGTTATGACTATTTGAAGTTAACCCAATCAACAATTTTCCTCTAACTGGCTGATGACCCTTATCTATGGCCAGACCTAAAGACCGTGCATTGAACGACGGTCCATGTTGGTCGACCGTAGTTAGTGTTAGAGGCTGGGTAAAGGAGTTTTGATCCACGGACCGTGGTCTGACCTACGGACCGTGGGTCTGTTCGTGGGTCGAGACTTAGTTGATTTTCTGAGCTGGGTTTAGGGAGGGGTTGCAGTGGTGAACCACAGACCACCAGTACGGGCCATGGTCTGACCTACGGTCCGTGGATGGCAACCATGGGTTGCACCTGTAACTTCTCAAAATCTGCATTTTGGTCTATCTAGGATACGGGGTGTTACATATGCAATTGCCCCAAGGTTTCCACCAGGATAATGGAGAAGGAATTCAAGTGTGTAAATTGATTAAGTCACTGTATGGACTGAAGCAAGCCTCTAGACAATGGAATGTTAAGTTGACTAATGCCTTGTTAGTAGCAGGGTTTCAACAAAGTCATCTTGATTATTCTCTTATGACTAAGAAGACTCGTGATGGGATAGTTGTGATACTAATATATGTGGATGATCTTGTTGTGACAGGAAGTAGTCCACAACTAATAAAAGAGGCAAAACAAGTCCTGAAGGATCACTTCAAGATTAAAGATTTGGGGAGCTTGAGATTTTTCCTTGGGATTGAATTCGCCAGAAACTCAGAAGGAATTCTGATGCACCAAAGAAAGTATGCTTTAGAATTAATTTCAGATTTGGGATTGGGAGGCTCTAAGCCCGTGGACACACCAATTGAGCAGAACCTGAAGCTTACTACTGCTGAATCTGATGACTTAGTTGGGAGTGATTTGGATCCTTTCACTATTAGACATCAGTGAATATCAAAGATTGATTGGAAGATTATTATATCTCACTCTCACAAGACCATATATATCATATGCAGTTCAAAACTTGAGTCAATTCATGCTGGCTCCAAAGACTTCCCACATGAATGTTTCCATCAGAATAGTGAAGTATGTCAAGAAATCACCAGGCAATGGGGTGCTGCTATCATCAACATCCACAGGATCATTGCAGGCTTATTGTGACGCAGACTGGGGATCTTGTGTTAACACCAGCAAGTCCATCACTGGTTACCTAGTGCAGTATGGGAATTCACCAATCTCTTGGAAGTCCAAGAAACAGTCCACTATTTCTAGGAGTTCAACTGAGGCAGAGTATAGGAGTCTTGCCTCAACTGCTGCAGAAATCACCTGGATCATTAGCTTGTTTGAGACACTAGACATGCCCTTGAGCCTACCTGTTCCTATTCACTGTGATAGCAAAGCAGCAATTCAAATTGCTGCTAATCCAGTGTTCCATTAAAAAAACAAAACACGTTGACATTAATTGTCATTTTATTAGGGAAAAGGCTTTGAAGGGATTTGTGATCATACACTACTTATGTTCTTCTGAACAGCATGCTGACATTTTTACTAAAGGGTTGGGTAAATATCAGCATTCACATCTCATGTCCAAGCTGGGAATAAAGAACATCTTCATATCACCCAGCTTGAAGGGGCTATTGGAGAATACAACAAGGAAATTGCAAAGAGTTGAATGTAAATGTTAGTCATTGTTAGTTCACTGTTAATTAGTCCAGCTGTCACTGTTAGTTAGTTAAGTCTTATGTTAGTCACCTATGGATTCTGTTAGAAGATATTTTCATTCATGTAAGTTGGTTAGTAGTCAGATGTATACAAGGCATGATACAGATGAATTGTAGTGTGCTCTTCATTGTATTCATTTTACTGTATAGTTTTTCTGAGAAGCTTTAATGGAGATTCAAGCTTTTCCTTAATTCTTTTTGGTTCATATACATTCAATGATCAGTTTTAACAAATACTTTTGCATGTGTTAATATAATTTAGTACATATATATTTAATTGAAAAAATAAATCATCATTTATAAATTATGTGATATAGAAATTTTGTAAAAGACGAGTAATATTAAAAATGATTTTTTTAAAAAATTATTATGTTTAAATTCTTTTTGCCATATAAATACAACCAATGCACTCTATATAATTTATTATGTTTATACAAAAGACAAAGAAACAACTAAGTAGGAAATTTTAACTAATGTCCTTCAATGTTGGTTAACACGTCTTCTATTTTACTTATTATTCTTAAATCTTAATCATTGAGGTATAGTCAGTTATAGAACTGAAATCAACTCATCTATATAATTTAATTATGTTAATTAAAAAAAAAGACAAAGACTCAATTAAGTAGGAACTTATAACTAATGTCCATAAATATTACTCCCAGTAGTTAACACTTTTCCATTTTGCTTATTCTTAATCATTGATGTACAATCATTCGTAAAATTGAAATCAATTAATTTTATATAATTTAATTATCTTAGTAAAGTATAGAAAGATACTTTATCAAAAATTATGTTTGATTTTCTAGGTATACAATAGATGTAACATTCATTTTAATCAAATAGTGATTCTATAAAATTACAACTATAACTAGGAGGAAAAAGTGGATAAAAGAAAAATCAACAATAGATTACACAGGCAAAAAGAAGTTTAAAAAGGTTTTAATCTACGGATCAAAATAATCTTGATGAAGTTGAAGACGTACCCGTTAGATCTGGATATAGTTCTTTTGGTATCTGCTCTTCGAGGCTCATTTTGCTAAGAAAAAGGAGATAAAAGTAAAATTTGTCATTTCTAGTCTGTAGCTAGAAGAAATGGAGAGTATAACGGTCTTACCTCAGATTATTGGTCTAGATTTAACGACATGGAGTCGAAGAAGTCTTCATGGAGATTGATTTCATGACATTTGTAAGATTTAAAGACGTTTATCTAAAATTTACTAGATCTCTATAAAAAAAAAAAAATTATCCCCAAGAACTTCTTCTTGAGGCAAGATCCACATGAATTTTGAGTTGATCCTACTCCTAGAGCTTCGACGAAAAAGATGAATCGATCAAGTTCTCTACATACTTCCAGGTTCTTTTCATTTTCTTGTCTTAGCTGATATTTATTTATTTTAGTAGAATTTAGTTATTTTGTTTTTGATTGCCTTTTTTTTAATTTGGGATTGGGCCTGGGTCACTTTTGGGCCCAAGTTTTTTATATATTTCTTTGGGAAAATTAGCAATTACGTCATAATACCTAACATAATTAGTCAAAATAACACTTTAAAATATTTATTTAAAATGGCAGAATGACAATATTTTAAAAAAATAATGTGTATTTAGATTTTAGTATTTTATATTAATTTTATTTATGGAAAGAGTCCTATAGTGGACCAAATTATATACCAATAACCGTTTAAAGTGAAAAAAAATAAATTAAACCAATACCATTAACTTTTTTTCGTCACCATTCACGTTTTTTTCCCCCAACTTTCACGTTTCTTCCCCCCCCCCCCNTCTTCCCCCCCATTTCACGTTTCAAGTTTATCTTTCTTCAAGGTGCTAAATTGTTGTTCATCAAGAAATTTTATTTATTGTTAAACGAAATCTCTTTATTAATTCAAGCAGATTTCTCGGTTGGCAAGGTAATTTTCATTATCCATTTCGATTAGTTAGTTATATTTCTTTTGATTTGTTTTCAATATCACCATTTATGGTTTATATTTCGCATTTTCGTTTTAATATTTCAGATTTATTAGAATCTACAAATTTATTCATATGTTTATTTTGTTTGATTTTAAATACATTTATATTTGCTTTTAGGGTTTTAGATTTGGGGAAAGCATTTGTCTGTCTAAAATGTCTGAATCAACAGTTTATTTGTGTATTCATTCTATCTATGTATCAACAAGTTTTACATTTTTTGTTTTTACATTGTATTTCAATCTCAATTAGTATACCAACATGTTTGTATTTCCTTCTTAATTTGTATTCATCATAATTGTATGCTAACAATAATTTTGTATTTTATTGGGTATTCATTCTGTATTTCAATCTCAATTTATATGTGAACAAGTTTGTATTTCTCTTTTATTTTGTATTAAACCTAATTGTATACCAACAAGTTTTGTATTTTATGTGCCTACTTTACCTTTCAAAGTCAATTTGAATTTCAAATGAAGAGAGTATTTAATTTCTTTTGTATTCACAACTTTATATTCAATCCCACTTTGTATTTTCATCTCTCTTTTGTATTCATATATTGTTGTATTCAACATATAGTTCATGATCCATTAGTTTGTATTTTACCTTTCAAAGTCACTTTGTATTTCAAATGAAGAGAGTATTTCTTTTGTATTCACAACTTTATATTCAATCTCACTTTGTATTTATAACTTTTTGTTTTCATCTCACTTTTGTATTCATATATTGTTGTATTCAACATATAGTTCATGATCGATTAGTTACATTAACTTAATGGGATACAAATTACTGTATGCATTCAAATAGAAAAAACTGCTACTAAACTAAAAAAAAAACATTCATTATTATGATGATCAGAAAAAAAATACCTGATTGTTTTTTGATTGTTCACTGGATGCGACAAATGTATAGTTGTCAATTTTAAAAATTCTGTTTAAAAAATATGTCATATTCAACTTGAAGAAGCTTTGAAAGTTATCAGATGAATGATTCGGAAGACAAACTAAATATTTTGTTTTTTTTTTTTATGTTCTTAAGAAGAAAGCAAAAAAACGCTCGATGAAAAGATGACTATTTATGCTCTTTTCAAAACGTAACTGATTTGTATTTAAAATCTTTTTTACCTTTTTTGAATTCTTTTGTTCCATGATTTTCTCTGTTTTGTTATTAATTATTTGTATTCTTTCAAATTAATCAAAATAAAATAAATACATAACTAATCCCTTAACAAACTAAAATAATGACATTTTTAATAAATAATGAAACTGTTGCTAAGGAGTCCCACTAATAGCTAAAATATTGTTGTTTTGAAAAATTTCCCTATTTATTTTCTATGAATATATATATCCTGATTTTAATAAGAAAAAGATTTGTACGTTTTTTTAAAACTACGTGATCTGAGGCGTATTTATATGTCAAAAAGCCAAATTAAACTCATATGAGTGCTAAGTTTTTGGTGCATACATGTGAAGTTTCTTTGTGAGTGTGAGAGTTGTTGTTGGATGAGGTCCTTAAATTATATTCAATCTTTTGAATTGAGTGTGTGGACTATCTCTCCTTGTGAGGGCACTTGTTTGGTGAAGGATAGGGATGACTAAATAATGCTGCATGAAGCCTAGTGTTTGAGATGCTAAAATTGTCGAGTCCATGCTTGAGGTCATGAGATGGCTATGTATTTGTGTGTGTTGAATTTGAACATTAACATACTTTCTTGTGAAGTGCTAAAGGCCCTGTGAGTTTGTAGCGAAAGTACAAACGCTATTCATTTTGAGTCTAGGTCTAGGGTATATATGTAGAAATTATTTAAAAACGAACAAAGCTCTAACTGTGGGGTGGTGATCTGTAGCGTATTTATATGCCAAAAAGTTAATTAAACCCATATGAGAGCTAAGTTTAAGAGCAAAACTTCATATTATTTGTAGTTTTTGAGTCATGGGCATGCATATCGAGTAACCAATGTCATTAGTGTTTGTAGGTAAGATGGTACAAGGAAGGGGCACAAAAGTAGCTAAATTTGAAGCGGACATAGATAGGACAACAAGAGAAGAATCGCAAAGGAGTGCAAGGATGATGTTCGAAGAATAACCCAGCTCTGTATCCTCTCTGCATCGTGGAGAGGGAATTTTTTATTTGACTCTTGATGTTGACGAGATGGAAGACTATGTATCCTCTCCGTGTCGTAGAGAGGATGCTTCTAAGAAGATCTAGATAGGCAGGTCCATATCGACTCCGTGTCGCGGACCTGCAAGCTAACATTTTACTGATTTTTTCCAACTATAAATAGACTCGAATTTTATTATTTTTATTATTCTTTTTCTGATTATTGGAGAGCGATGACTTGGAAAAACACTTAATCCAATTTTAGGATTTATTCCTACTCTTTTTCATCTATTGATTTCTCTTATAATTATTAAACTTTCAAATATTGAGAATAAAACTTTGAGTAGCTAATCCCTTTTATTCTAGGGGTGAGGCAACAAATGTATATGTAGTATTGAATCTATGGATCAAAGTTGGTTGTCACTGTAAACTGCTCTTTTGTTCTTGAATTCCCTATATTAATGCTTGATCACCATTAATATACATTTATTGTATAACTTGAACTCAGAGGAGGAATAGAAGGATAGAACGTGGGACAAAAGAGGCATTAACTTCTCTCGAAACTAGGGTTGATTTGTATCTAGGATAGAGATATACCTAGAGACCTTTCTTGATTACGACACGAGACGAAATATTAGTGTTTCGCAATTGGTTCAGTCAATCCCTGCTCAACGATGTAATTAGACTACAAATGTGGTAGGCGATTAGAGGTCGGGAGACCATGATCATACATTTAACCTTGTAAAGCAGTGATTTGATAACCAATTGAAGTTCATAGAAGATGGTACTATGCACGAATTCTAAGTAGGCTGCAACCCTGGAATTTCCCAAGTCATTGTTCAAACTCCACTTGATATCGAATCATAGTTAGATAACTTTCTTTTACGAAATTGTTAATTTAGAAATAATCATCAAACTCTCTTGACACACTTGTTTTAAATTGTAGTTATTAGCGAAATCAAATATGAGGTGAAGGGTTCAACATTCATCTCCTTAAAAGAGTTGTTTTATTACTTGCATGACCACGTACACTTGCATGTGCGTTTGAACGCAACACTATCCAATTACACAAACATTCCTACCATATTTACTAATTCTCTCTATAGTTTGAAATAATTATATTTGATATCACTAATTAATAATTCTTACCAGAGTTAAGGCAGATACACCTAGATATATGTATCTAAAGGTATCTAGTATGATTCACATGCATATGTGATACCAAATATATAAAACAGTACTGAACGAGATTTGAGAGAGGCAGGCAAGATTTATCTATGTATCTCAGATACCTGCGAATCACACTAGATACATGTATCTGATGTGATAAGTATGTATCTGAGATACCATATAAATAAAAGAGTGGCAAGCGAGATGAGACAAAGGTGAGGGAGGCGAACGAGATTTGTCTATGTATCCCAAATACATAAGAATCCACTTGGATATAGTGTATCTAGAACAAATTACACATAATTTTGACCCATGTATTTCGAGATACATGTATTTGGACGTATCTTGACGCACCAAAATCTGGTAAGATTCGTAATATTATAAACTTGTGTGTATCTAAGTAATTAGTTAGCTTCTAAACTAGTGAGATTTCTGTTAGTTACCCATAAGTTTTTAAAGATTTTGGTCTTATATCTAAGATCACACACAAAACGCATACACTAAATTAGTATATATTTATTCTACATTAAAAGCATGAAGATTATTAGAAATGTTTATTAAAAAAATTCCCTTCATTAAAAGACTCTAAAAAATAGAAAGAAAATGTCATTTATTATTTTTCTCAAATTCCTGTCTTTTAACTATTATCTAATATTTATGACTTTGAAAGTAATTAAAGTTATAGCTAATAAATCTTTACTTATTTTTAAGAGTTGTGAAAATCTTTTTTTTTTTTACCAAACGTAAGGTTTACACCATTTTAATGTTTAAATATTTCTGTTAGATCTTACAATTAACTATTTGGCATAATACATAAATGTTCCTTTTAACTTGACCTCATTTTATATTTATGTCCTCCAACTTTGGGTGTGCAGAAGTAGACATTTAAACTTGTTTAAAGTTACACAAGTAGACACATGAGTCCTACATGACATAAAACACGTAGTATCCAAATTGTCATGTATGATGTGTGTCTATTGTACAATTTTATAAAAGTTTAAGCATCTCTATTTATGCACATCCAAAAAGAAGGACATAAATATGAAATGAAGTCAAGTTAAAGGACATATTTATGTATTATGCCTAACTATTTTGGTTTTTATTTTTATTTTAGTAAGTTTTACTTTTAAAAATAGAAACCCACAAAAATAAAGTTGCTTTCGATTGTACATTGTTTACTGCTAGTGGACTCCCATCTTCACTAGTAATTGCCAATACATGTCTTTTCATATGATATTTTTGAATCACCAATGCTAACCAATCTGCCAGATATGACTTTGTTTGGCTTCAATTACTTAATCTGTGTGAGGGATCTAAAATTCAATAAGTTCTTAACTACATCATTAGCCTGTTTATCTACCCTTCGGGTGACCCAGTGGTTTGGGCCAGTGGCGGAGCCACCTTATTGCTAGAACCCCTTCGATGGAAAATTATATTATTTATACATGATTAAAATAATTTTTAGGTATATATAGTAGATGTCGAACCTCCTTCAGCTACATTGTGTGTCTATTTATTCAGATTTTGAACCCCCTTAGTGAAAATTCTTATTCCGCCACTGATTTGAGGTTGGAATTTCCATGTTGGAGGTCTTAAGTTCGAAACTCTTTGTCACCAAAAGCAAGAAATTTGCCTTCAAGGTCGAGCTCGTCACACCAAATTTATCAAAAAGAAAATATACTTAAGTAGAAACTGTGGTGCTTTATTGTTAGTATCCATTGTAGGTGGAAACTTTATTTTACACAAATAAGTAATTTTAGTAGAAGTTGTCATCATTGCTTCAAGACAATAAATGTGTTTATCTACCATTCGGGTGGCCCAGTGGTGAAGCCACCTTATTGCTAGAATCCCATTCGGTGGAAAATTATATTATTTATACATGATTAAAATAATTTTTAGATATATATAGTAAATGTCGAACCTCCTTCAGCTATATTGTGTGTCTATTTATTCAGACTTTGAACCCCCTTATTGTAAATCCTTGCTCAGCCACTAATTTGGGCTTGTGATTTTCATGTTGGAGGTCTTAAGTTCGAAACTCTTTGTCACCGAAAGCAAGAGGTTTGAATCAAGCTCGTCTCACTAAATTTGTCTAATGCGTTAGCATCTCAAAAGAAAATATATATATACTTAAGTAGAAACTGTGGTGCTTTATTGTTAGTACCCATTGTAGGTGGAAACTTTATTTTACACAAATAAGTAATTTTAGTAGAAGTTGTCAGCATTGCTTCAAGACAATAAATGTGTTTATCTACCCTTCGGGGTGGCCCAGTGGTTTGGACCAGCAGTGCAGTCACCTTATTGTTAGAATTCTCTTCGGCGAAAAATTATATTATTTATACATGATTAAAATAATTTTTAAGTATATATAGTAGATGTCGAACCTCCTTCAGCTACATTGTGTCTATTTATTCAGATTTTGAACCCCCTTATTGTAAATCCTTGCTACGCCACTGGTTTGGGCTTGAGATTTCCATGTTGGGAGGCCTTAAGTTCGAAATTCCTTATCACCGAAAGCAAGAGGTTTGCCTTCTGGATCGAGCGTCACACCAGATTCGTCTAATGCGTTAATGTTGATCCCAATTGCACACGCAAGTGTACGTGGTCGCACAAGTAATATAGTGGCTCTTAAAAGAATCAGATTATCGAACCCAAAGGACTTGTCAATTAACTATTTTTACTAAATTATATTGGTCTAATTATTTATTTAAGAGTGTCAAAAGAAAAGAATGCAAGAACAAAATAATAAAGTTACTTACAATAGTTGGAAAATTCCAGGGTTGCAGCATATAATGAATCTCATGTATCATATTCTTGGCTTTAGAACTAATTTTAGTTGTCTAGTTACTGGTTTACAGGGTTAATTGTATGAGTCAGGCTACACACCTCTAGTCGCCTAGTCCAATTAGCTATCTAAGTACATCGTTGAGCGGGAATAAATAGACTAACTAGCGAGCATTTATATTTCATCATGTTTCGTAACCAAGCAAGTTGTTCGTCCGGTCGTCACTCCTAAACACAAATCACCTCAATCAAATGGGCCGATCGAGCTCTCTATATTCTCTGGTCTATCTAATCCCTCGTCTCTCGATTTTAAGATTAGACAATATATTTATCTCTAGATGGCCAGTCAAGAAATACTAAAACAAGAGTATAGAAGTAACTTATAATGACAACCAAAAATTAATTCAAAAATCTCAAATAATCAAAATTTAATTCGTGGCTACACCCCCAAAACGAGAGCGTTTAGCCACTAATCTCTAAGAACATAAAGAAGAAGAAAAGAACCCTAAAAAGTATTGACAACTTTTTACTTGATGCCTCCTGATTTATCTCCTCTAATTGAATGCCTCCAATAATTATTTCTGTGGACTATTTATAGATGTAGTAAACTTTAAATAAAATAACTGAGTCCAAAATAAATTGGGAAATCAAAACCCAAACAGATCGGAATTGTTGTACCCGTGAAACTCTATCCGTTTGGTGCTAGACGCACTGATGCACTCAAAGTCTGCCACGTGGCAGCTTGATTCTTTCAATTTCGCTGAATGCTGCAATTTTCCGTATACATTATTATATTAAATTTATTCCATTAATATGTCTGCTTGATTTTCTTCTTCAATTTTTCATTTTTAATTCGTTTTAATTTCAAACTTTATCAACTTTACACTAATTTACTCCTACAAATAAAGTACACTATTTAGCACCATCCATAAAATTTAATGCTTAAAAAAGACTAATATAAATAATAAATGTGAGACAAATAATAATTAAAAATATGTATTTTTTGCCTCACATCAATTAGCATCTCAAAAGAAAATATACTTAAGTAGAAACTCTGGTGCTTTATTGTTAGTATCCATTGTCGGTGGAAACTTTATTTTACACAAATAGGTAATTTTAGTAGGTAATAGCTACACAAGTAGAGGTGGTTGATGTGAGGTCAAAAAACATATTTTTAATTATTATTTATTTAATATTTATTATTTTTGAACATTAATTTTATTGATTGTACTAAATAGTACCTTTTATGTGTAGGATTAAATTGGTGGAAAGGTGATGAAGTTTGAAGCTAAAACGAATTAAAAATGAAATGTTGAAGAAGTAAATCAAGCAGACAGCTTAATAAATAAAAATTGAATATAAGAATATTTTGTAAATATAAAATATGTAGTGCAGCAGCAAGGGAAATTCACTTTCAATACAAACACTGCTGCCACATCGCAGCCAATGAAGGCCCCTCAAATTTTGAGGCGGTTCACGCGTACAGAATTTCTAATTCCTTTTGGTTTTGGTTTTCCAATTTGTTTTAGATTCAATTATTTTATTTAGGGTTTTTTAAATTTATAAATAGTCCATGAGGGGAGGGGATGAATCATAGGGCATCAAGTATAAAGTTGTCAATATTTTTATGGTTCTTTTCTTCCTTTCTTAGAAATTAGTGGCTAAACACCCTTGTTATGTGGCTATAACTACTGATTGATTGTTGAATATTGAAGGCTTTTTGAATTAATTCATGGTTGTCGTTATAAGTTACTAATTATATTTTTGTTTTAGTATTTCATGCTTGATCACCATAGAAATAAATCTCTTGTCTATTCTTAAAATCGAGAGAGGATAAGGTAGATAGAACAAAGAATATAAAAAGCTTGATCTTCCATTGAGTTGATTTGTGTTTAGGAGTGACGCCCGGACAAACAACTAGCTTGGCTATGAAAGGGATGAAATATAAATGCTCACCAATTAGGACTGTCTATCCCCGCTCAACGATGTAGTTAGCCGTCTAATTGGAGTAGACGACTAGAGGTCGAGAGACCCTACTCATATAATTAACCCTGTAAATCAGTAACTTGATAACCGAAATTAGTTTATTGTGTAAGATACGATACATGAAGTCCAACGCATGTTGCAGCCCTAAAATTGACAACCACTGTAAGTATTTCAAAAGAAAATATACTTAAGTAGAAACTCTGATGCTTTATTGTTGGTATCCATTGTCGGTGGAAACCTTATTTTACACAAATAAGTAATTTTAGTACCTAATAGCTACACAAGTAGATGTTGTCATCATTGTCATCATTAAAGTTTTGTTATAACACCACCAAATTAGCTCGTGTGGACTCCACCACCACTCCATTGATCTTTCTTCTCCACAGTTCAACATTGCTCTATATATTAGGCAAATTAATCTACTCTTTTTTGATCTCTAAACCAAATTACAATGGCTTCAGTAATTGAGCAATGCCAGGTTGCGCCCCCTCCCAGCGGTGCAGCTGAGCTGACGCTCCGTCTTACCTATTTTGATCATACCTGGTTAGGTTTTGGACATAACCGACGCATATTATTCTACAACCTCCCTATTTCCAAACCCGATTTCGTCCAAACCATTATTCCTTCTCTTAAACATTCACTCTCCCTTGCTCTCAAACACTACACAATCTTAGCTGGAAACCTTGTTTGTCCACTTATAAACTCGAGTGGTTATCCTGCGTTGCGCTATCTCACAGGAGATTCTGTATCTGTTACCTTTTCTGAAACTACTGATATGAATTTCAATTATCTCATTGGTAACCATCCCCGAAATGCTAAGGATTTTTATCCCTTAATTCCTCAATTAGCAGAACCTAAGGATGCACCAGGGGTCCAATTAGCCCCCATTTTAGCCATCAAAGTGACACTTTTTCCTAATTTTGGCATATCCATTGGTTTCAGTAACCATCACGCCGCCTTCGATGGAAATACTATAGTAAGATTCACTAGAGCATGGGCTTTGCTGAACAAATTCGGCGGAGATGAGCAATTCTTAGAAAATAATCAGCTCATTCCATTTTACGATAGGTCCATAATAAAAGACCCTAATGAACAAGGGATGGCTATATGGAATGTAGTGAAGACATTTAAGGTGGAGATGCGCGACATTATTGTGATTCCTAATATTGATAAAGTTCGATGTACATTTATTATATCACATAATGAAATCACTAAGCTCAAGAATTTAATACTGTCAAAACGACCAAACCTAGCTCATGTGACATCTTTCACGGTAACATGTGCTTATGTGTGGACTTGCTTGATAAAATCAGAGGCCACCACAATCGGGGAAAAGGAAATAGATGAGAATGTAATGGAGTATTTTGTATGTGCAGCAGATTGCAGAGCGCGGATCAATCCACCACTTCCTCCATCTTATTTTGGGAATTGCGTAATGGGGTATGTTACACAAACAAGGCGCATTGACTTAATTGGAGAGGAAGGATTTACAGTCGCGGTGGAATTGATTGGAGAAGTCATTCAAAAAAGGATGAAAGACGAGGAATGGATCCTGAGTGGTAACTGGTTTAAAGAATTTAGCACAATAGATACAAAACAATTGTTTTCAGTCGCTGGATCTCCGAAGTTTGATTTTTATTCTGCCGATTTTGGTTGGGGAAAGGCTGAGAAGATAGAGTCTGTTTCTATTGACAATGGTGGATCAATGTCCCTCGGTAAGTCTAAGGATTCGAATGGAGATTTAGAGGTTGGCTTGTCTTTGTCCAAAGCTCAAATGAATGCATTTGCTGCTATATTCACTCATGGTTTAAGCTTGTTGTAGGCAGGGGCGGAGCTAGGTGGGGGTTCATGGGTTCGGACGAACCCAATAGCTTTTTCATAAATCATGTATTTGTACTAGAAAATTCAATATATATATCAACAAAGGGTAAGCAAGGGGTCGTGAAAATATTTTCCACACTAGAGTTGTGGATTTGAATTCACTATCAACAAAAAGTATAGAACCCCCATAAGTGATAAACGCTAAGATTAAATATAGAAAAAATAATTGTCTTTTATTGATATGCTAAAAGTGAAAAATAAAATATATGATACTTTTTTTTAATCCGCGTTAGAAAGAGTAACATATTTTAATATTTAATAATAATCTAACTTTAAAATGTTAACTTTATTCTTAATTAAATGATTTATAGTCACAAACTTATTTTAGTCCATAAATTTCGAAAATATTTTTTTAAAAAAGTTTGATATCAAGTTGAATAACATCACATAAATTAAAATGGAGAGAATACTGATTTAGAATCGACCAAAAACTAACGCACTAATGGAGCAAAAATGACCGATGTGATACCACTAATTTCAAAAGCAAAATAGTCCCTTCTGTTCAATTTTTGTTTAATAATTCTCTCACTTTTTTTACCTTATAAATAAAGTTATTTATAGTGTTCTGTAAAGAAACTCATTGTTTTTGGGTTGGTGACCATACAAATATACAAAATCATAACCATTTCAATAATTGCACTATTTTCCCCTTCATTTTTGAGGGAATTATTTAAGGTGTTTATATGCTATTTTCTTCGTTTTAATTTGTTTGTTGTACTTTCTTTTAGTCCTTATAAAAAATATTATCTCTTTTATTTTTTGATAACTTTTAAATTCTAACTTTTCACATAACATGTTTAATATTATAAGATTAAATAGTATTTTGATGCATTCAACACATCTTTAGTTTAACACCACAAATTTCAAAAGTCATGTTTCCTTTCGAAAGTTATTTTGATTAATTTTGAAATTAAATTAAGATTAGATCAAGTTAATCTTTTGAAATTTCACTGTATGAAACAAACTAGTACTAACTATTCGACTTAAGGAACCTGGTTCCTTAAGAATATTGACCGAAACAGTAAAATAGAAAACATGAGATTTATTGTGGTAAACCTTCTTGCTCAATAAGAACTGTTTGGAAGGACTGTTTTGGGTCGCCAAGAAATAGGTTTTAGTTATCATTGGAATTTTATGGAAGCTTGGTAGATTTTTAAATTTTGAGTAAAAAAATTAAAATAAAATCGGGTAAATCATAGTTCGAAATATATTTATTCTTTTTTCTTTTTAGATATAATAGCTAATATATTTGTCCTTTTTCCTTTTTAGATATAGTGGCTAATATATGTCCTTTTTCCTTTTTAGATATAGTGGCTAATATATTTGTCCTTTTTCCTTTGTAGATATAGTGGCTAACATATTTGTCCTTTGTCCTTTTAGATATAGTGGCAAATACATTTGTCCTTTTTCCTTTTTAGATATAGTGACTAATATTTTTGTCCTTTTTCCTTTTTAGATATATTGTCTCATATATTTGTCCTTTTTCCATTTTAGATAGTGGCTAATATATTTGTCCTTTTTCCTTTTTAGATATAGTGTCTAATATATTTATCTTTTTTCCTTTTTAGATATAGTGGCTAATATATTTATCTTTTTTCCATTTTAGATATAGTGGCTAATATTTGACAATAAGTGTTCAAAAGTGGATATTCACTTAATTCGCCCAAATATATGATGACGGCTTTTTAGTATAAAAGCGAAACCCTTAAAGGGGACATATCATTCATCACATCGAAATGAAGCAATATGGCAAAAAGAGAAGATAAAATATCAGAATTGCCTGTGCATATCATTCATCACATCTTATGCCACACTAACCTCGACGTCAAAGAGTCGGTGATAAGTTGTATGTTGTCCAAGAGATGGTACTATTGCTGGACTTCAAGACCTAATTTGATATTCGATCAATTTCAAGGCAACAAATATATGTCCCTTGAAAACTATGTGAAGTTGGTTGATCAATCCCTACGAACCCATATCGAAAAAGACTTACATCTTGAACAATTCATCCTTACATATTGTGATCCAGAAGTGGATTCTCACCTGGATACTTGGATTGAATTGGCGGTTAAACTCAACGTCACAAAGCTGGGGATTCACCCTTCCATTTTAAGACCAAATAGCTTACCCCATGTTATTTATGATGCTAAAAAACTGAAAACATTGTCGTTAAGCACGTGCAAGTTTGAATTTGATATTAGCACCACTCACATAAGATTTTGTTGTCTTGAGGCTCTTTCTTTGTCTCATGTCCATATTTCAGATGCCCAATTACAAAGAGTTATCGAAAGATGCCCATCTATCAGAACTCTTAAGTCTACAGTGTTGTGAGGGTATAAGCAAATGTCACATTTTTGGCTAAGTACATCTCGAGTATTTGACTGCAAGTTATTGCAAACTCCATAGTGTGATAGTCCAAGCTCCATATCTTCGATGCTTTATATATAAAGAATATGCTCAAATGAATGCATTTGCTACTATGTTCACTCAGGGTGTCAACCGACAACTATGACTCTTAACTTTGGGTGTGCACAAGTAGTCATTTAAATTTGTATAAAATTGAACAAATTGACACATTCGGTGTACGTGACACCCTACATGGAAATTTTGTGTCATACGTGGCGTCATGCGTGTATTATGCCATGTAGGACACATATATCTACTTGTTCAATTTTATACAAGTTTAAGTGTCTACTTGTGCTCACTCAAAGTTAGAGGACATAGTTGTCCGTTGAAGCCAAGTTAAAGGTCATGTTTATGTATTATGCCTTAAAATTTATTATCGCTAAAAACTATTTTGTATTGTATTGTATTGTATTGTGTTTAGTATTAGATCTGAGAAAAAGAATGGGAGATAACTAAGTAATGTAATAATAATTTAACTTTAAAATGTTAATTTTATTCTTAATTAAATGCTTTATAGTCACACACTTATTTTAGTCCATAAATTTCGAAAGTCTTTTTTAAATTTTTTTTTTATTTCAAGTCGAATAACATCACATAAATTAAAACGGAGAGAATATTGATTTAGAATCGACCAAAAACTAAAGCACTAATGGAGCAAAATTGACCGATGTGATTCNGAGGTTTCCCTTTCGGGAGTCCCCGAGTGACCTTGTAGCTACTTGAAAATTAAAACACTCTCACACTTTGTACACACACACTTACTCACTATTTTTTTTTTCTTGGAAAGGGAAGGGGAATATGTAAACTATTTGAATATGTAAACTATTACACAAACTTCTTTACTTGATGCTCTTCTTACACTTCGCTCTGTCTTTCTTCTTGCAACATGGCTCTTATTTATAGTAGAAGTCCCTCCGGATTTGAAATTCGGATTTCAATTCTTTAAAGCTTTCTTCACCTGCCGGGTGCTCTTTGGGTCCCATCGTCACATAGCTTTGTGAAACCATTTTTGAAATTGAGTGTCCTTCTTTTGTCTTCTTGCGATAGTGGAGTTGTCTTTAAGTAGTGGATATGTAGTGGAGTCTATAATGGCTTGTGATGTCACTGCTTACTTATTTGTTTTGTCTTTTTGTGATGATGTCATTGCTTATGTATTTCTTAGGTATCCAGGTTGTGTAGTGTTACGGAATCAAAACTCATCCCCGAATCATTGTCTTCATTTGGGTCGTAATGTTGATTAAATTGGTCTGATAAATTATTTTCGTCACTGCTACTCTCTATGTCTTCGTGGTTGGAAATTGCTGGATTTGGCTTTGGATTTTCTCGTATAATTTTTTCTTGTACCTCCTTAGTCTTTTCTGTGAGTAATTTGTAAAGGGAACTTTTTATTTTTTTTTCTATCCTTTTGTTATTTTATTTTTCTTTTTTGGAGGAGGACTCCTTTTGTCTTTTTACCTGTTTCTGCCATTGTATTGAAACTCGCCGGCAGAATTCTTACACTTTTTGGTAAAGTGTCAACCATTAACGGATTTGATGAGTCTTTACCCGCTACCGTTTGAACGGGACTAGCTGTACCTTTAGGTGGTACAATAGCTTTTTCTACATTCGTTGGGGAATGTACACCCGTCTTATCCATTTTGTGGTGAGATGGAGAACTCTTACCTTGATCGGCATTTCCAAGTAAAAATCTTATCCTCTCTTGTAATGAGTGGATATGTTGAGTCATTTTTTCTTTTTCTGTTTCTAGTCTTTCGATCGTCTGATTTAGTCTTTTGAATCCTTCCATCATTGAGGAACAATGATCGCAGAAAATTATTTTGTCCGTGTCTTTCTGAATATTGTATTGCAAAGATGGTCTTGAAATTTGTCTCAAAGCTGGGCTTATGAAATAGTTAGGCCCGAGTGTTCCTCTGGCATAGTCTAATGCTTCATTCAAATTAGTGAATCCCTTAAAAAGTGGGGTAGGAAAGTCTTTAATTGAATCTACTACTTCTATCCATGTTTGAAATACTCCATGTAACTTTCCTTGGACTACTACATAAAATTTGAATTTTTTGTCTTCATTTTTCTCCGTAAAATAATGGCTTAATGAGTTTACCACTGACACAAAATAATTGTTGTCTCGAGGAATCTTGTTGTACGCTATCCATAGGTTGTCTATTAAGCACCTTTGAGGTCTATCTATCTTCGTTTCTGGTCTAACCCTGAAACTTAGATTAGATGGAGGATAGAAGATTAGATTTTGTTTACCAAAATATATTCTTTCCATGCTCGTTGTATTTTGTCTTGTTTGTGGTTGAAATAAAGTATTTCCTAAGAGAGTCTGCAACAAGTCTTTGTCTTTCTGTCCACTTGAGCTTGAACTGGATGCTCTGTCTTTATCTGTACTCATGCTGAAGACAAATAGTTAGTTTTCATAAGTCTGCTTAGTTGATTTGCTAAAGAATTATCTTTTCCCTTTATATGTTCTAAAGATATATTGTATATTGACGTAGCGTCTAAAAAATTTAACCATCTTCTTTTACTACTATTTTTTCCTTCTATTTTTTGGTGGAATTTTACAATAGCCTCACAATCTGTTCTTATCAAAATTTCTTGTTTGTTAATAATGTATAATTTAAAACTATTTAGACCATATCTAACTGCTAAAATTTCTGCATCTATGCTACTCATATTTCCTTTTTCTTTGTATTTTCCACTATGATAAGCGCAAATTTTTTCGTCTTTTTTATCTCCATATTTATTGTTTTTTGTTTTCAAGACTGCCCCCCATCCTTCGAGGCTTCCATCTGTCTCTACTATTGGGTAATCTGTTTCTAGTGGGAGGGCTAAATCTGTTATGTCTTTAACCATTTGTTTGAGTTTTTGTACTAGTTTTATGTCTTCTATATTAAAAGTCTTTTGTCCATGACTTCCTATTTTAGAGTATAGGGGTCCTGCTACCTTTCCTAGATCTTTGATGAAATTTCGTGCATAATTTAGTATTCCTAGAAATTTTTGTAAGTCTTTAGTATTGTCTAATTTATCAAGCATGTCTAGAACCTTTTTTGCTATATGGGGTTGTAATTTTATCTTTCCATTTCCAATTTCTACTCTAAGAATTTTATAAGAGTCTTACATAATTCCATTTTCTACATTCTAATTATAATTCCATTGTCTACGAACAGTTTAAAAACCGTTTGTAAATGTCCTAGATGTTCATTGATATTATTACTAAAAACTAAAATATCGTCTACGTAAACTAAAATAAAGTTTTTATAGTCTCTAAATATATTATCCATCTTTCTTTGAAAGATTGGAGGGGCTGTTTTTAAACCGAAGGGCATTACCAACCATTCGAAATGTCCTTCTGGGCAGGTAAAAGCTGTCCACTCTATGCTATCTTCATGCATTTTGACTTGCCAATATCCGGACTTACAGTCAAACTCAGTAAAAATTTTTCTTCCTTGTATCCGATTTATTAGTTCTGATTTGTCTGGCAATTTATATCCATCAATTCTAGTGTTGTCATTAAGTCTTTTATAGTTTATTACCATCCTAGCTTTTCCTCTTAGTATTTCATTGTGATTTCGTACCATGAATGCGGCTGACCTATGCTTTGAAGTTGACCTTCTTATTACCCCTAGATTTAATAATTCTTTTATTTGATCTTCAAATTCCCTCAGGTCTTCATTCGTGGATTCTATTGAAGCAGTTTTAACAGTATATCCTGGGTTAATAATATCAAGTCTGCAGGTTATATGATTGGCTTCCCAGTGCTTCAGGGGTCTTTCTCCAATTATTTCTAGTTTATCTAAGATGGAAATTACTTCGTCTAGGTCCTTCTGGTTTTTTATAATTCCTATATGTTGTAATCCTTTCTTAAAATTATAAAGTTCAGTATTTATTTCTATTAAATCATAATTTTTCTCTATTTGTATATCAGATAAACTTAATTCTAAGAGTTCAATTTCTTTAATGTCTTCCTCTTCTGTAATAACATGTAATTTAGTACAGTTACATTCTTTCCCTTTATTACATTTTAATGTATTTGTATTATCAGTATTTTTAACATACCTTGATTTTGTAGGAACAGGCTCTGTTGTTATGGATGTTTGAGTCATGTTTTTAGAAAATATTACTCCATCTCTAGTGAGGAGAGAACTTCCGTTATTATGTAATAAAAAATCTAAGCCCAAAACAAAGTCTATCCTAATATTTAAATCTCTAACCCATTTTTTTCTAGTTTATAAGTTGGTTTATAGAAGTCCGCGCATGTGTTTAAAAAACTTATTTGAGCATTACTAACATAATGTTTGTATATATTTGAAGATCCGTCCAATTGTATGGCGCTTTGTGGTTCGGGAAAATCCTTTATTATTTCTGTAGGCAGGATATTTCTATTTATTATACTTTTTGTACATCCCGAGTCTACTAGAGCTAAAGTTTCTATTTCATAGTTTTGGATTCTTATTCTTGTTAATATTTTGATAGTATTGATCTTTTTGTCTTCATTACAAATTAATCCTTCAAACGATTTGTATTCTTCTTTTTCATTTAAGAGCTCAATTTCTTCCTCTTCTTCTACCTTTTCTTTTCCTTTTTCTAGTTTATTTATTCTGTCTTCTAAACTATCAATCCTTTTTTCTAAGGACATTAATGTTTTTTCTTTTATGCTCATGGTCTGGTCTACAACTTTAATGTTAAATATTTTATTGATGCACATGAGGCATCCTTCTATATAGCAATTCGTACATTTAGCTCTTCTGTCTTTACTGGGATATCCTGTACAATTAAAACATTTTTGGCTATCTAAACCTTTCCCTTTTGAGAATTGGTGATCGCAATGTATATTGACAAACGTAAAATCCTTGATGTCTAATTTTTCTAATCCGATCTCATTTATTAAAGTTTCTTCTTCTGAATCAGACGAGTCGTGTTGTCTTCCTTCTAAAGCATCTATACTTATTACTGAATATATACTTTCGTTATCTGACATGTATTCATCTACATTTATCAAGGTTTCTTGGAAATCTTCTATGAGCTGGGAGTTTCGCGTTCTACTATTATTTCTTCCTGGACAAGTGTTAGCTAGATGTTCTTCACTTCCGCATGTAAAACAAGATAGTCTATTTTTATAGATTATATTATTATTATGTTTTCTTACATGTCTATCCTTATTTAGATAAGGCTTTTTTGCCGTAGATTTTCTTAGATAATAATTTTTCTTTGGTTTGTAGTCTTGGTTATTTTGATATTTTCTTCTATATTTCTTATTTGGTGTACTCTGATCATAGCTTTGTGTTGTATATATATTTTTACAAAATCCAGTCTCATTTTGCTTTAATTGTTTTTGTATTTGTATATTTGTACACTTTTCTTGTAATATTTCCATAACATGTTGTATTTTATGTCCGATAGACCAATTAGCATTTGGAATTTGCATTACTCCTTCTCTTTTGTTCCATCTTTCTTCTATTTCTCTTCCTAGGGCTCCAGGGAGTTTATTAAAAAGTTTTTTTCCTAAGCTTTGATCAAACGCATTACCGCTTATAGCACATAAATNATAACTCCTTCTCTTTTGTTCTATCTTTCTTCTATTTCTCTTCCTAGGGCTCCAGGGAGTTTATTAAAAAGCGTTTTTCCTAAGCTTTGATCAAACGCATTACTGCTTATAGCACATAAATAGAAATAATCCTTTAAAAAGTTTTTGATATGGCTCCAGTTTGTAATGCTAAGTTGTTCTAGCTTTATTAATGCATTCTTTTGTAATACTACTAATCCGCTATTAGGGTCTTTTCCTGTTATTGAGCTGTGTATTTTATTAGTGAAATTATACGGATTTGGTCCCATATTTACTAGTTCTTGGAATTCTTGAGGGTAAGTTACCTTATATGCTTCCCACATTCCTTTGATTGATTCTCCTAAAAAGGTTTCCATGTATCTATACATAGTTTCTGCATTTGTTTCACTATAATGATGTATGTAATCTGCTACTACTATTCCTTTCCATACATCTATTACTGAGTTCCATAATTGAGGGTCATGAGCTGCTATATTTAATATCTTACCTCTATCTCCTCCATCTTGAAGTTTGATAGGGGCTTCTATTGGCATTCTTATTTCTATTGGTCTAACCATTTCTGATTCTATTGTCGGGTCTTGCCTATATACCCAATGACGTGGTAAATTACCTATAGTATATTCTACTGGTGTTATGGGGGTTGTCTTTTGAAATGGACTTGAACTAGAAGAAGCGGTTTCCATGAATTCTTTTATACTGTGTGTTGTCTCATCATCGCTTTCTTCTTGGGTGTTTTCTGTTGGTCTATATCCATAATTATCTACTCTAAATTTGCATTCTCTAAAATGTGTTTCTACTATAGAGATATCTATTTTTCCCATTTTACAACCTTTACACTTAAACAAAGTTGTTTTATTTTCTTGATGTAATTCTTTAGCCTTTGCTATTGATAAGTCTACTTCGTAGTCTTCTTCATTTACATTTTGGATGTTCATACCTTCCATATTAATGGTTGATTCATTATCTTCTAGATCTTCTTCTATTTCTTTTTTATCTGTATATTTATAATCAGTGAATCTAATTGATGTCTCTCCTTTAATATTAGTGTATGTGAGGTGGTCGTTTGGTCGTAATACTTTTTTTTTGCAGAATTTTTCTGAATTCCATTCTCTACCGGCATATTCTTCTGAATTTATTTTTAAAGGGTTCATTAACTTGATTCCTTTATTTCCCATTATACCTACTGCATCGTCTATCTTTATTTTAAACCTTGAACTGCTGTTGGTGGCTAATTTTCCTATAAAGCCAACACAAACTAGAAGATTATTTCCACAGTTCATTTCTTCATACCCTTTGGTCTGTATACCTATTTTTATGTACTTACCAAATTCTTTTGAATTTATCATAAAATCTGGACTATAGTAAAATATTCCTCCATTGTTACTCATGTCTACTTCGGTTAAACTTATTATTGATCTTTTAGATTCTGACCATCTACTATCATATAAAGTAATTAGTACTTTAGTACCTAAATTTTTTCTAGTTAATCCTTTAAGCCCTATCACCACCAATCCCATATGCATGAGATTCATTCGTCTTTTCTGTATTTCTTTCATGGATTCTTTACTAATTAGATTTATACTTTCACTATCGTTTTCTGATACACTCAACTGTTCTTCTCTATAATGTCTGTATAGATGTGCTGTTGATGAGAAAAAACCAGTATTATAAAGAACTTGTGGATTTAGCAACTTTAATTTATTTTGTTTAAAAATTTCTATGTCCCTATCTACATCTATTAATTCATCCAGTTGATGACTACTACTAGGTCTAGATGAGTTATTCATTATTCGAGCTAACATATTGTTTCCTAGTCGATCTTGAGAGAAACTGGTCCTTTGTCTTTCTTGGCTTCTATTCCTGTTTGAAAAAAGGTCCATGTTTTATCTTTTCTTTTAGGTCTATCCTCTTGAGGAGTTAATTCAACTCTTTTGAGCTGTTCTATTAAGTCTTGTATATCGTTTTCTTGTTTACCTTTTTTAGTAGGGGATTTATTTTCTAATAAAGTATCTAATTTTTTATTTATTTCTGTTATTTGGTTTTCTAGGTTTTTATTTAATTCTAATAAAGCAAATATTATCACATTATTTTGTTTTACGCTTATAGAATCTGTTTTGCCTGGTGGAATGTAATCTGATAAACCTTCAGGGTTAGCTTGAAATTGTGCTGTTTTTCTAAGGACTTCTTGGTAAAAGAGATTGTTCATGAAAGGGTTAAGTCTTTAAGTTTGCCTAGTTCTCTCTTAATTTCTTTTGTCTCTTTATAAAGGTTTTCTAGTTGGCTATTTAGTATTTCTAGAGGACTGTTATCAGTTATTTTATTTATTACTATGGTTTGTACCTTAGAAATTATATCTAGTTGCTGATTTTTAAGAAAGTCAAAATTCTGTTCTATTTTTTCTAATGATTTATTTTGTTTATGCTGCAAGGTTTCTATGTTTTCTATTATCTTTAGAAATCTTTCGTCTTTGGACTGACTATATTTTGCTAAATTTATTATTAAATCTGTAACTGTATTTAAATGTTGATTCTCGCTATGTAAAATATGGTCTCCTTCTGCGAAATTACACTTAAGTAGTGATCCAAATTTTAGTCTGCGATATTTCTTTTCTGAAACTATTTCTAAATCTAAGTATTCTAACTTCTTAATACTTTCTATTATGCTAAATATAGAGCTCTGTTTTTCCAATCTTGTGTTTCTATTCTAATTTCTTTTGTGTAGTGATAAACTCTTGCTCCTATTGTTGGTATTTGTATATCTATTTGTCTTATTTCTTGATGTATAGAGGAGACTTGATTTGATGTTAATAAATCTGAAAATAACCTTAGTTGTTCTGTATATAGTTGTCTTTGTTCTAACAGAAAATTGTATATATCTATATAGTTCTGTCTTATTTTTAATAGATACCAATGATATTCCTGATTAATTATAATCTGTTTTTCGTATGGCCTAAATTTTTTCTTATATAATCTAGATGACATATACTTAAACTAGTATGTTATTTATCCTAAGAGAAAATTTAAGTTACTAATATGATTTCTTTGAACTTCTATACGTCTATTTGCATGTTGGATATTACTATCTATACTATGTAGTTCCCACTTTAAAGCACTTAATAACTCTGGGTTGACTAAGGTTGGTCGATTTGAAGAGTATAAACCTCCCTGGTTACAAAGTCTGTCTAGTAGGTCTTTAGTTTCTAATATTTCTAGATATAAACTTAATGCCTCCTTTATTTTTAACCAATCCGTTTTAGTCTGTAATTCTCTATATAAATACCAATAATATAACCTTAGTTTGTTGGCAAAAGGGTGTTGTTTCATATATCCCTAAAATCTTCTC
>NC_064285.1:66655999-66666015 GCF_019186545.1 Solanum stenotomum
GTGCAACTCCTGATTTCCCATCCATACCACTAGTCATTATCATTTTTATCAAGCATCGAGTTCATGACAATCACTATTGAGGGCCACACTACTTTCTAATCTTAGAATTTGATGTCATGCTATCTTTTGAACTTCTATTATACCTCTAGGTGAGGTTTATGAAAGATGGGATGGCATCAAATTCAAAGATAAGAAAATAGTGTGGCCCCCAATATTGATTATTATGTACACGACTCTTGAGAACGATGATAATGACAAGTGAATTAAACGGGATATCTGGAGTTGCATGAAATTTTCAGTTTTTATACTGCTTTCAAGGATTTTGTCATTCAAAATGACCATGAAGTTATCGTTGCACCTGGATATTGGTTTTTGAGGCCAGTGTCGTGGGATACATGGAGACTCTACTTCTTATTGAGTAGTTTTCTAAATTAGAAAGAGATAGAGATATATGGGAATATTATCACATTAGCTTTTATCCTAGGGGAAACGTAAGTTTTATGGTTACATGAAAGAAATAAGAGACATGGAAAACTACAACAAGCATTTACATGAGAATCATGGTTGAAGTTTGAGATAAAGTCATATAAATAAACTATTTCGAATCCACCGATGCAGATGTCAAAGAATAATCAACAACTCATGTGGTTTTAGAATTAAGCTGCTAAGAATCAAAAGAAAGATAATACTTTTGAAGAGACTTTTTATCTGGTGAACGAAAAGCACAATTAGACAATGGAAGAGAACAAGATCGTCAGGGTAAAAATAAAGATGCATTATAAGCAAAACAAGGAAGAGATGAAGTATTTAGGGCAATTTTTCAAGAACTAGCTCTTAATAATTTACTATTATAAGACTTCTTAGGAGATAATAGAGTAGGAGAAATTGACTGTGATCAAACAATCTTTTGCAAATGCTTCTTCAACTATTGAGGATCATCGAGTCAGGCAGAGAAAGTTGTAAATTTATCGAACTTCAGGACAATGAAATGGACGTGTTTGTGAAAGAGAGGGAGAATAAATTCATAAGAGATCATATGATCATAGTCTCCCTGTCTTCCAAAAACTTTTTTATTTCCATGTCTTGATGTTTGATAAATTTTGCAACTTTCTCATCCTTGACTCAACTATCCTTAACAATTGAGGAAGAATTGGCAAAAGATTATTTGATCACCTCGTGTTGCTTCTGTTGTACTCCTCAACACTACTACCATTGTAAATCATTTTGAACTGATCCTTGAAAAAATGCTCATGATACTCCATTTCTTTCTTGTTCTTCTCGTAATGAATCTTTTTTTTCAACCTAACAATCTTTTTGTCTTTCACTGTCAGACTGTGCGTTCCACTCTCTATACAAAGAGTCTTCTCAAGAGTATTGGCTTTATTTTGATTCTTACTATCTTGTTCTTGAATCACATGAGATGTTGATTCTGTTCAAAGATCTGCATTGCTAGATTTTAAAGAGTTTCTTTATACAACCTCATTTCCAACTTCAACCTTGATTTCTCATGTGAATGCTTGTTGAAGTTGTCCATGTTTCTTGTTTCTGAAATATAACAATAAATCTTACGTTTCCCCAGAATAAAAGTGAATGGGATTGTGTTCCCACACAACTTTATCAGTTCATTTATTAGAAAACTGCTCACAGAGAAGCAAAGCCTCCATATATCCATGATAATGGACTCAATAACCAATAAGCTAATGCTAAGATGGTGTGGTAGACCATATGAATGACAAACATCCTTGAAAGCAACATAAGAGATGAAACAGTCATGCAACTCCTGATTTCCCATCCATTCCACTAGTCATTATCATTTTTGTAAAGCATCAAGTTCATGACAATCACCATCGAGAACCATACTATTTTCTAATCTTAGAATTTAATGCCATGTTATGTTCTGAACTTCTATTTTACCTCTAGGTGAGGTGTATGAAAGATGGGATGATATCGAATTCAAAGATAAGGAAATAGTGTGGCTCCCAATGGTGATTATTATGAAAACGACTCTTGAGAAAGATGATAATAACAAGTGGATTGGATGGGATATTAGGAGTTGCATGACAATTTCAGTTTTTATGCTGCTTTCAAGGATTTTCGACATTCAAAATGACCACATGATCACCATAGTGGCATCAATGTATTAGTTATTGAGGCCACTGTTGTGGGATACATGGAGGCTCTACTTCTCATTGAGTAGTTTTCTAAGAAAGAAATAGATAAAAATATGTAGATATAATCCTATTCGCTTTTATCCTGGGGGAAACGTAGGTTTTATGGTTACATAAAAGAAATAAGAGACATGAAAAAATTCAACAAGCAATTTACATGAGAATCAAGGTTGAAGTTTTATATACTGTTTGTAATCCAGCGATGAAGATGTCAAATAATAATCAACAACCTCTGTGGTTTTCGAACTAAGCCGCTAAGAATCAATAGAAAGCTAATACTCTTGAAGAGACTTTTTTTCAAGTGAGAGAAAAGAACCATTAGACATTGGAAGAGAACTTGATCGTCAGGTAAAAATAAAGATGCACCATAAAAAAAACAAGGAAGAGATGAAGTATCAACAACAGCTTTTCAAGGATTAGTACCAAATGATTTACTATGACAGGATTGCTTAGGAGATAATAGAACAGGATCAATTGTATGTGATCAAACAATCTTTTGCAAATGCTTCTTCAACTATTTTGGATCATCAAGTTAGGGCAAAGAGAGTTACAAATTTATCAAACTCCTTCACAAAAAAATGGAAGAGTTCATGTTTGAGAGGGAGAATATGATCATAAGAGCTCATGAAGATAGAAGACACAAACACTGAAAGGGATGATTGCATATAAGAAGAAATTTGACGTACGTCGATTTGACTATGCTAATGGAGATGTGCGTTGCAAAGTAATCTAAGGAGTTCAAGATATGTGAATGACACATTCTTGTAGCTTTATTTTTCTGGTGACCTTGTTTATTATTGAATGACTTTTACCTTATCTTTTTCTCTAGTTAACAGGTCATTTGAATGACCCATGTGATTGCATATTAGTTAAAATACTAATTTAAGAATGTATGTGGTTTTGATAGCTTCCTAATCATATGATTAAACTACTACATTAAATATGAAAGAGTTTATGTGAAGCAAATAAGGACTTACTGAGTTGTGAGATTTCAAATCCTTTGATATATACGACATTAACATTGATTATGTAGTTGAAGTCAAACAAAGTCATGAAACAAATTCATAATCTTTAAGGAATAATATTCTTAAGGACAAATGTCTTAAATCAAGAATTTCAAAGGTGTTGCAGAAAGCCCTAACGAATAATATCTAATTAATGATGAAAGAAAACAGTTAAGACATACTTATTTCTTATCTATATATATATATAGTTAAATAAACAAAAAGTGATGTGACACCTCTCTTTAGCCATTGATCATATTTATTTATTTTATCATTTATGGCAATTTTTACTAGTTTTTACTATATTTCTATTATTTATTTATTCATTTGTTATTATTATTATTATTATTATTAATTCATGTCATATCTGAAGAGGTTGTTCATCAAATAATTTCATACTAATCTCCACAAAGAATGCTCCCAACTTTTTCGATGATGTAAGTATGAGGGGATCTGCAAAAAGAACAAAAAAGGATTATATACCTACAAGAATTTCTGTTAATGACATGAATTAATGTATGGATCAAATAAAGAATGAAAAACTAAGTTTCATTTTATCACTGGAGAAAAAGAAGAAGGAAAAAATGATTCGTATATAAGAGGAGCATAAAAATCAAATTCAAATTTGATTGATGAGGGAGACATTGGAGTGAGGTGAAATGAAAGGGATTAGGGTTTTAAATAATTATAAAGTTGGTGGACATATCTTGATCATTGATCACATTTTTAACTACCTATTCTATTCGTTATTGAATACTTTTGCATGTGTAACTGTGTTAATATAATTTAGTAAATATATATTTAATTAAAAAATAAATCATCATTTATAAATTATGTAATATAGAAATTTTGTAAAATTCGAGTAATATTAAGAATGATATTCTTTTTCTGAAAAATAATAAATAAGAAAATAGTTATTCCTAACTGTAGGTTTAAATTCTTTTTGCCATAAAAATACAGCCAATGCACTCTATATAGTTTTTTATGTTTATAGAAAAGACAGAGCAACAACTAAGTAGGAAATCAACTCATTCTATATAATTTAATTATGTTAATAGAAAAAGACAAAGACTCAATTAAGTAGGAAATCATAACTAATGTCCATAAATATAACTCCTTGTAGTTAACACTATTCCATTTTGCTTATTCTTAATCATTGATGTACAATCATTCGTAAAATTGAAATCAATTAATTTTATATAATTTAATTATCTTAGTAATGTATAGAAAATATTTTATCAAAAATTATGTTTGATTTTCTAGTATACAATAGAATGTAACATTCATTTTAATCAACTAGTGATTCTATAAAGTTATCACCAAACTATAATTATGCATTCTAATAAATAATATATAATATACTTATATATATAAATCATCTCAATATCCTTTATTATTATTACTATTAACTTAATATCAGAATCTAGAAATACTTTGAAATAATACTTAACAATACCATTTAAGATTTACATAATTTAAATAATATTTTCTAGTGACAAAAGTTGTAGCAGTGAGAGTAACAACAACCCTTACTATGGGTGGTCATGGAGACAGGTTTACGCATTCTCAAAAAAATCATAGATAGAATATGGGAGGTGCCTTGAATAATTAGTATGAATATAAACAGGATTAAGCAAGTAATAATGTAGTGTAGGTGAAGCACACTCTCAACGAAGGAAATTAATTTGCTGATTTTTTTTATCAACTTTATTTTTAATTTTGTAGGTACAAAAATTCTATAATTTAACTCAATACAAGATGTTTCATCACAAGAAAGAACAATAGTAAAATTGAAAAAGAAAAAAAATGATGAATCTAAGAATAGGGAAGTGCCAAAATAAGTATTTCACTACACAAAGAGACAATCAAATATATGATTCAACACAATCACAAGTGGATACAAAATTACAATTATATCTAGGAGGAAAAATAGAATAAAAGAAAAATCAACAATAGATTACATAGGCAAAAAGAAGTTTAAAAAGGTTTTAATCTACAGATCAAAATAATCTCGATGAAGTTGAGGACGTACCCGCTAGATCTGGATCTAGTTGTTTTGGTATATGCTCTTCGAGGCTCACTTTGCTAAGAAAAAGGAGATAACAGTAAAATTCGTCATTTCTTGTCTGTAACTACAAGAAATAGAGAGAATGACGATCTTACCTCAGATTATTGGTCTAGATTTAACGACATGGAGTCGAAGAAGTCCATGCTTGAGGTCATGAGGTGGCTATGTATGAAGTGCTAAAGGCCCTGCGAGTTTGTAGCCAAAGTACAAATGCTATTCATTTTGAGTTTAGGTCTAGGGTATATAGGTGGAAATTGTTCGGGGACAAACAAAGCTCTAAGTGTGGGGTGGTGATCTGCGGCGTATTTATATGCCAAAAAGTCAAATTAAACCCATATGAGAGCTAAGTTTGAGAGAAAAACTCCATATTAATTGTAGTTTTTGAGCCATGGGTATGCATATCGAGTAACCAATGTGATTAGTATTTGTAGGTAAGATGGTACGAAGAAGAGGCACAAAAGTAGTTAAATTTGAAGTGGACATAGATCGGACAACAAGAGAAGAATCGCAAAGGAATGCAAGGATGATGTTCAGGGAATTACCCAGCTTCATATCCTCTTTGCATCGTGTAGAGGGAATTTATTATTTGGCTCCTGATGTTGACGAGACAGAAGACTATATATCCTCTCCGTGTCTTAGAGAGGAGGATTCTAGGAAGATATGCAGGTATGTATCGACTCTGTGTCACGGACCTGCATGCTAACCTTTTACTAATTTTTTCCAACTATAAATAGACTTGGATTTTATTATTTATATTACTCTTTTTCTAATTATTGGAGAGTGACGACTTGAAAAAACACTTGATCCAATTTTAGGGTTTATTCCTACTCTTTTTCATCTATTGATTTCTCTTATGATCAGATTGAGCTATGAGTAGCTAATCCCTTTTATTCTAGGGCTGAGGCAACAAATGAATGTGTAGTGTTGAATCTATGGATCAAAGTTGGTTGTCACCGTAAATTGCTCTTTTGTTCTTGAATTCCCTATGTTAATGCTTGATCAGCATTAATATACATTTATTGTCTAACTTAAACTCGAGAGAGGAATAGAAAGATAGAACGTGAGACAAAATAGGCATTAACTTCTGTCGAAACTAGGGTTGATTTGTATCTAGGATAAGGATATACCTAGAGACCTTGCTTGGTTACGACATGAGACGAAATCTTAGTGCTTCGTAGTTGGTTCAGTCTATACCCGCTCAACGATGTAGTTAAATTGTCAAATGTGGTATGTGATTAGAGGTCGGGAGACCATGATCATACATTTAACCCTGTAAAGAAGTTAGTAGATAATCAATCGATGTTCATAGAAGATGATATTATGCATGAATTCTAAGTAGGCTGCAACTCTGGAATTTCCTAAGTCATTGCTTAAACTCCACTTGAAATCGAATCATAGTTAGGTAGCTTTCTTTTACGAAATTGTTAATTTAGAAATAATCATCAAACTCTCTGGACACACTTGTTTTAAATTGTAGTTATTAGCGAAATCGAATATTAACTGAAGGGTTCAACATCCGGCTTTTAAAAGAGTTGTTTTATTACTTGTATGGCCATGTACACTTGTGTGTGCGTTTAAATGCAACACTATGCAATTACACAAACATTCCTACCATATTTACTGATTCTCCCTATAGTTTGAAATAATTATATTTGATATCATTAATTAATAATTCTTACCAAATTTTAAGTCAAATACACCTAGATATATGTATCTAAATGTATCTAGAATGATTCAAATTCATATGTGAATACCAAATATATAAGTCAGTAGTGAACGAGATTTGAGAGAGGCGAGCAATATTTATCTATGTATCTTAGATACCCGAAAATCACACTAGATACATGTATCTGATGTGATAAGCATGTATCTAAGATACCATATAATTATGAGAGTAACAAGCGAGATAAGAGAGAGGTGAGAGAGGCGAACGATATTTGTCTATGTATCCCAAATACATGTGAAGCCACTTGGATATAGTGTATCTACAACAAATTACACATAATTTTGACCGCATGTATTTTGAGATACTTGTATTTGGACGTATCTTGATGCACCAAAATCTAGTAAGATTCTTAATATTGTAAACTTGTGTGTATCTAAGTAATTAATTAGCTTCTACACTAGTGAGTTTTATGTTAGTTATCCATAAGTTTTTAAAGATTTTGATCTTATTGATATGTGATCACACGCAAAACACATACACTAAATTAGTATATATCTATACTACATTAAAAGTATGAAGATTATTAGAAATGTTTATTAAATTTTTTGTCCTTCATTAAAAGACTCTAAAAAATGGAAAGAAAATGTCATTTATTATTAAAAGAAAATGTCTAAAAAATGGCCTAGTGGTTTGGGCTTGGGATTTCCATGTTGGAGGTCTCAAGTTCGAAACTCCTTGTCAGCGAAAGCAAAGGATTTGCCTTCTGGGTCGAGCTCGTCGCACCGAACTTGTCTACTGCATTAACATCTTAAAAGAAAATATAATTAAGTAGAAACTCTGGTGCTTTATTGTTAGTGCAGACCAGGTCCCTTTGCACGACAGTTTGTCAAATTATCACTCCATTGGCTTTTTGTTATAGTGATTACTCAAAAGTCAAAACTTGATTAAAGTTTTATTAGAATACCGCCAAATTGGCTCGTGTGGACTCCACCACCACTCCATTGATCTTTCTTCTTCATAGTTCAACATTGCTCTATATATTAATATACTCTTTTTTATCTCTAAACCAAACTACAATGGCTTCAGTAATTGAGCAATGCCAGGTTGCGCCCCATCCCAGCGGTGCAGCTGAGCTGACGCTCCGTCTTACCTATTTTGATCATACCTGGTTAGTTTTTGGACGTAATCGACGGCTATTATTCTACAACCTCCCTATTTCCAAACCCCATTTCGTCCAAACCATTATTCCTTCTCTTAAACATTCACTCTCCCTCGCTCTCAAACACTACAATCTTAGCTGGAAACCTTGTTTGTCCACTTATAAACTCAAGTGGTTATCCTGAGTTGCGCTCAAGACAGGAGATTCTGTATCTGTTATCTTTTCTGAGACAACCGATATGAATTTCAATTATCTCATTGGTAACCATCCCCGAAATGCTAAGGATTTGTATCCCTTAATTCCTCAATTAGCGGAACCTAAGGATGCACCAGAGGTCCAATTAGCCCCGATTTTAGCCATCAAAGTGACACTTTTTCCTAATTTTGGCATATCCATTGGTTTCAGTAACCATCACGCCGCCTTCGATGGAACTACTATAGTAAGATTCACTAGAGCATGGGCTTTGCTGAACAAATTCGGCGGAGATGAGCAATTCTTAGAAAATAATCAGCTCATTCCATTTTACGATAGGTCCATAATAAAAGACCCTAATGAACAAGGGGTGGCTATATGGAATGTAGTGAAGACATTTAAGGTGGAGATGCGCGACATTATTGTGATTCCTAATATTGATAAAGTTCGATGTACATTTATTATATCACATAATGAAATCACTAAGCTCAAGAATTTAATACTGTCAAAATGACCAAACCTAGCTCATGTGACATCTTTCACGGTAACATGTGCTTATGTGTGGACTTGCTTGATAAAATCAGAGGCCACCACAATCGGGGAAAAGGAAATAGATGAGAATTTAATGGAGTATTTTGTATGTTCAGCAGATTGCAGAGCGCGGATCAATCCACCACTTCCTCCATCTTATTTTGAGAATTGCGTAATGGAGTATGTTACACAAACAAGGCGCATTGACTTAATTGGAGAGGAAGGATTTACAGTCGCGATGGAATTGATTGGAGAAGTCATTCAAAAAAGGATGAAAGACGAGGAATGGATCCTGAGTGGTAACTGGTTTAAAGAATTTAGCTCGATAGATACAAAACGATTGTTTTCAGTTGCTGGATCTCCGAAGTTTGATTTTTATTCTGCCGATTTTGGTTGGGGAAAGGCCGAGAAGATAGAGTGTTTCTATTGACAATGGTGGATCAATGTCCCTCAGTAAGTCTAAGGATTCGAATGGAGATTTAGAGGTTGGCTTGTCTTTGTCCAAAGCTCAAATGAATGCATTTGCTGCTATATTCACTCATGGTTTAAGCTTGTTGTAGGCAGGGGGAGCTAGGTGTTGGGTTCTGAAGGTGATTAGGGCGTGATGCGGAAGCTTACAATTGGAAATCATAAGACGATAAATTAGACAACACATAAAATTATACTAAAAGAAATATATTATTGTAGGATATGACCAATTGGCCTACATAATTAAAAACTAATCAAAAACATAGAAACTGTAGAGAGAAAATCTCCCCATAAACAAAACTCTTAAAGAACTACATTGTGGATGCTATTGTTGTTTGTGTTAGAAGAAACAAACCTATATTTATAGAGTCCTAAAACCTTTCCTACTAGAAAAGGAGTCCTAAAACCTTTTCTTAGTAGAAAAAGAGTCCTAAAAGGAGAGAATAAACCATGTAACACCCCAGAGAATTTTTCGAACTAAGACTCGAGCCGTCCTTCATGTGGAGTGAGATTTTACCGAGGAATAAAATTTCTTGAGTGTTAAGTTAAGGTCCCTAGGTGTAGCACATTGAGTTCCAAGAAGAGTTGAATTGGAAATAGTCATTTTGGAAAGAATCTGGAAAATTTGGCTAAGTATGGAAAAAAAAAGAATTTTTGGTCAACTTTGAGCAGTCGTAACTCCTAGCTCAAAATGATTTAGGCGAATTTCCAGTTATGTCTGGAAAGCCCTTGGAATGATCTTTCCAACGCCACCGAGTTT
>NC_064285.1:66670205-66674301 GCF_019186545.1 Solanum stenotomum
TGATACGACTACTCGTTTATCTTAGTTTATTTTTAAAGAGGATAAAATATATAAGCAGTAGTTATCTATAATAGTTATAGGCAGCAGTTATTAGGCAGTTATCTACAGCAGTTATTAGGTAGTTATCTACAGCAGTAACTATTTCTGTGTTAGGAGTTATCTTTATGTTTAGTATAAATATATGTATTTAGCAGAGATTCTGGAAGGAGAAGAAAAGTATCATATTTGTTTTTATATTTGGAGATTTGTCCGCTCCATACGGACTTAGTTATTGGTTAATGCAGTGTTTAAGATTCTTGCACTTCATTAAATCAGTAAAGTTTTATTTTCATCTTGGTTTATATCAATAGGTTTTTAGTTATCATTGGAATTTTATGGAAGCTTGGTAGGTTTTTAAATTTTGAGTAAAAAAATTAAAATAAAATCGGGTAAATCATAGTTCGAAATATATTTATCTTTTTTTCTTTTTAGATATAGTGGCTAATATATTTGTCCTTTTTCCTTTTTAGATATAGTGGCTAATATATGTCATTTTTCCTTTTTAGATATAGTGGCTAATATATTTGTCCTTTTTCTTTTTTAGATATAGTGGCTAATATATTTGTCCTTTGTCCTTTTAGATATAGTGGCAAATACATTTGTCCTTTTTCCTTTTTAGATATAGTGACTAATATTTTTGTCCTTTTTCCTTTTTAGATATATTGTCTCATATATTTGTCCTTTTTCCTTTTTAGATAGTGGCTAATATATTTGTCCTTTTTCCTTTTTAGATATAGTGTCTAATATATTTATCTTTTTTCCTTTTTAGATATAGTGGCTAATATATTTATTCTTTTTTCTTTTTAGATATAGTGGCTAATATTTGACAATAGGTGTTCAAAAGTGGATATTCACTTAATTCGCCCAAATATATGATGACGGCTTTTTAGTATAAAAGCGAAACCCTTAAAGGGGACATATCATTCATCACATCGAAACGAAGCAATATGGCAAAAAGAGTTGGTGGAGAAGATAGAATATCAGAATTGCCTGTGCATATCATTCATCACATCTTATGCCACACTAACCTCGACGTCAAAGAGTCGGTGATAAGTTGTATGTTGTCCAAGAGATGGTACTATTGCTGGACTTCAAGACCTAATTTGATATTCGATCAATTTCAAGGCAACAAATATATGTCCCTTGAAAACTATGTGAAGTTGGTTGATCAATTCCTACGATCCCAAATCGAAAAAAACTTACATCTTGAACAATTCATCCTTACATACTGTGATCCAGAAGTGGATTCTCACCTGGATACTTGGATTGAATTGGCGGTTAAACTCAANCAAGGCAACAAATATATGTCCCTTGAAAACTATGTGAAGTTGGTTGATCAATCCCTACGAACCCATATCGAAAAAGACTTACATCTTGAACAATTCATCCTTACATATTGTGATCCAGAAGTGGATTCTCACCTGGATACTTGGATTGAATTGGCGGTTAAACTCAACGTCACAAAGCTGGGGATTCACCCTTCCATTTTAAGACCAAATAGCTTACCCCATGTTATTTATGATGCTAAAAAACTGAAAACATTGTCGTTAAGCACGTGCAAGTTTGAATTTGATATTAGCACCACTCACATAAGATTTTGTTGTCTTGAGGCTCTTTCTTTGTCTCATGTCCATATTTCAGATGCCCAATTACAAAGAGTTATCGAAAGATGCCCATCTATCAGAACTCTTAAGTCTACAGTGTTGTGAGGGTATAAGCAAATGTCACATTTTTGGCTAAGTACATCTCGAGTATTTGACTGCAAGTTATTGCAAACTCCATAGTGTGATAGTCCAAGCTCCATATCTTCGATGCTTTATATATAAAGAATATGCTCAAATGAATGCATTTGCTACTATGTTCACTCAGGGTGTCAACCGACAACTATGACCCTTAACTTTGGGTGTGCACAAGTAGGCATTTAAATTTGTATAAAATTGAACAAATTGACACATTCGGTGTACGTGACACCCTACATGGAAATTTTGTGTCATACGTGGCGTCATGCGTGTATTATGCCATGTAGGACACATATATCTACTTGTTCAATTTTATACAAGTTTAAGTGTCTACTTGTGCTCACTCAAAGTTAGAGGACATAGTTGTCCGTTGAAGCCAAGTTAAAGGTCATGTTTATGTATTATGCCTTAAAATTTATTATCGCTAAAAACTATTTTGTATTGTATTGTATTGTATTGTGTTTAGTATTAGATCTGAGAAAAAGAATGGGAGATAACTAAGTAATGTAATAATAATTTAACTTTAAAATGTTAATTTTATTCTTAATTAAATGCTTTATAGTCACACACTTATTTTAGTCCATAAATTTCGAAAGTCTTTTTTAAATTTTTTTTTTATTTCAAGTCGAATAACATCACATAAATTAAAACGGAGAGAATATTGATTTAGAATCGACCAAAAACTAAAGCACTAATGGAGCAAAATTGACCGATGTGATTCCAATAATTTCAAAAGCAAAAATAGTCCCTTCTCTTCAATTTTTGTTTAATAATTCTCATTTTTTTTACCTTTTAAATAAAGTTATTTATTGTGTTCTGTGAAGCAACTCATTGTGTTTTTTGGGTGGGTGACCATACAAATATACAAAATCATAACTATTTCAATAATTGCACTATTTTTCCCATTCGTTTTTGAGAGAATTATTTGAGGTGCTTATATACTATTTTCTTCGTTTTAATTCGTTTGTTGTATTTTTTTTAGTCCTTATAAAAAACATTATCTCTTTTATTTTTTGACAACTTTTAAATTATAACTTTTCACATGACATGCTTAAGATCATAAGATTAAATGGTATTTTGATACATTCAACACATCTTTAGTTTAACACCACAAAATTCAAAAGTCTTTTACTTTTTTCAAACTTCATATCAAGTCAAAATCAGACAAACACGTTGAAATGAGGGGAGTATATACTTCATCCGTCACAATTTAAGTGACTCTTTTCTTTTTAATCAGTCTTAATTTTTTTTTTTGTAATAATAACAATTTAATTTAAATTTCTTTATTTTACCTTAGTGAGATGATTTATTTATAATCTCATAAATGCCAATAAGTTTACCATCTCAAATTAATAAGTTGTCATGTTTTCCTTTCCAAAAGTTATTTGCATAATAGCTTTGCCTCTTGTGTGTAGGACTCTTTCCTGAGTCCGGAGCCAAAAGAGCAAGTTTTTTCCTTAAAAAAAAAAAATTGGTATACCAAAAAAAATTTTAACCAAAAGGGCAAAATCGCTACCTAGGAAGCAATATCTTTTAACGATGTGCATGCCGTCATAAAATTCATTCAAAATTGCTGTTGGAGCAGCGATTTTGTAAAAAAAAAATAATAATAAAATAATATCGCTGCCAGGGCAGCAATTTATGAAGAAAAATAAATTTTTTTCCTCAGCAGAGTTTTTCTAAAAAAGAAAAAAAAAATTGTAAATCGCTGCATCAACAGCGTTATCCAATTTTTAAAAAAAAAAACATTAAGGAAAATTGGCAATTTTTAAACATCAAGGAAAATTGCTGCCAAAGAAGCGATAATTTTTTTAAAAAATTAGAAAATTTCTGCCATTGCAGCAAATTCAGTTTTTAAATTAAAATGGCTACAAATTTTATTTTATTTTAAAGAAAACGCTGGATAGATTTTAGAGATTTTTTTTTTTTTTGAAAAAACGCTGCTTCAGCAGCGATTTAAGATTTTTTTTTTTTTTTTTTTTAGGATAACGCTGCTAAGGCAGCGATTTTACAAAAAAAAAAAAAAAAAAAAAGATTTTTGGCCAAAATCATTGCTGGAACAGCGATTTTAAATAAAGGTTTTAACGGCGTGCACGGCGTTAAAATATATCACTCCTTCAGTAGCGATTTTGCCATTTTGGTTAAAAAAATAATAATAATAATTTACCGTTTATGTTTTTGTGAAGAAAAAACTTGCCCTTTTGGCTTCGAACTCACTCTTTCCTTAGCTGCATCTGGTACTATAACTTACCATGTTGTTTGGTTTCACTTGCATTGCTTAGCTGAACCTGGTTTTCCTATATCTTTGTCTATCATAA
>NC_064285.1:66675564-66686737 GCF_019186545.1 Solanum stenotomum
AGCGTTTTGGGTATCAATACACTGGTGATTGAGATCATTCTATCCTGGGAGGACATATTCCAAATCAAACCTCGGATACTAGAGGGGAATAATTTCCTTAAGGGGACACTGTGCATTCAGTGGGCTTGATCTTCTTTCTTTTTTTCCAAATTCTGGTATGTGTTACAAATTTTAGATTTGTGAATTAATAAATGTTCTTCTGTTCTTCACTGGTTCATTAAACTTTGGTAACTTCGTGTTTCTGTAAAGTTTGTTGGAATCAGTAAGATTCTTTAAACACAGATTGACAACAATTCTTCTTTAAGAAAAAAAATATTTCGTATATTTTATCTAATTTGTTTCTGATTCTAGTTTCTCTACTAGTTTTAATTTTCTAGTTGTGAAAATGTTCTTAAACTTTATTGTGTCTTAACAAGTTCTTCAAAGTTTTGTTCTAAGTATCTTGGGAATACAAGACGAACAACATTTTGCTAGAGTTGTTTTGTGCTTTAACTGGGGATATATTTGTTCAAATGTGTCAAAAGAATAGTTGATTGTTAGTAGTTTTTAAATAGGGGAAAAAATGACAAATATGCCTCCGAATTTTGACAAATGGTATGTATATACCCTCTGTTATACTTTAAAGATGTATATGCCTTTAGGACCCGTTTGGTAGGCAGTATTAATTTGAATAGTCTTTGGATTAAAATTTAGTCCAACAAAAACATTGTTTGGTTAGTTTCTTCAACTTAATCAATGAATTGGTTATACCTCATATGACTTATGAGGTCTATTTTATCCCTAGAAAAAGGAGGGATAACTAATCAAAACCTTAATAATCCTTGAATAAGACCTCTAGATGACTAAACTATCCCCATTCCTTTTTTCTAAATTTCTTTTGTAATTTAATATTTTTTTTTATTTATATTAGAATGGTTATAAATGTTCTTTTCAATTCTCCAAATCCTTCAATGTAATTTGATGATTTCACAAACTAATATTTTTTTCCATGTTTGATTTGTTATATTGAGTTAATTTATTTTGGACTTTTCTTTAATGTAGTTCGTCAATTGACCACTTGAACTATTTGTTTTTTTAATAAGCTTCAGGTATTTGAACAATTTAAGTAGCCTTAAATCTGTTTTAAGTTAAAGGTATATTTCGCCAACAAAATATTAGAAATACACCGTGCTATCAAGGATCTCTTTAGTGACACATCACACCTCAAAATTAATAATATTTTTTTAATACATTTTTTAGTATTTAACTTGACTAGTTAAATGAAATAGAAAATTCTATAAAAATTCAAGGATATAATTGTAAAGAAGATTTTGTCAGAGTTTTATTCTCAAATAATTGAAGTGAGAAAATCGTAAACATGACAGTAAAATTATTCTTCTCCTACCTAGTTAGAAGGCCACAAGAAAATAATATTGTCCGACAATTTTCTACCTTGACACATTTACATGAAATATGAATCCCATAATAACCCAAGGATATAATAGGGAAAAAGCTTTTTGTACCAAACGACCCCTTACATTGAATGTACGAGTATGCGAGTTGGAATGCTAACCATAACTTAAGCTTAAAAAGAATCTGAAAGGAACACTTACATTGGCTTTACTCAACTCTTGAATAACTTAACTCAATATAAAGCAATAAAACACATGCAATATATAGAAAGCTTGTAAAAACAATGGAAAACAACTTAGTTCGTTAAAGAAAATGCAATAACGAACTCAACTTTACTCATATAATAAAGTAATATAGTTTTTGTGGGAGTTTCTCTAACCGACAACCACCACTATGAGCCTAAGTGGTGATACAACGTCTTGCCCACACTGCCATAATTGTCATATACTTTGTTGTCATATAGAACGCATTAACTAAGTGGATCCACTAGTCTATGCTAAAAAGCACTTAAGAAGTCATCTAAAAAGTATGATCCTTTACTACCCATGATGATTACATGGTTTATGGAGACTTGAGTTAATACTGTAATGACCCTCCAGGTCATTTCTGTGTCTTGCCTTCTATATGTCATTTAGAGCATTTCTATAGCAACCCCAAGTCATTTATGACTTGCTGGGACTGACAATTCGGTCACCTGGTCGTTCGTTTGGTCTTGGTGCGAGTTTTTGTGTTTTGAAGCTTATGAACCTTGAACGATCATTTTTTATCAAAAGTTCAGGAAGATGACATCGGAATCCAATTCTGACAATTTCATCCGCTTTGAAAGGGTCATTTTAGGCTAGTAGCATGGTCAACATGACTCCTGAGGGTTTCAGTGTGAGTCGGTGCGATTAGGCGTTCTAACTTTAAGTTTAAGCCTAAGTTTGACTTTGGTCAACATTCTGAGTAAACGCGCTCGGATGAGAATTTTGTCAGTGCGGTTAGCTCCGGAATGTTGAGTTTGGTCTAGATTGACCCTTCTTTTGTGTCCCGAGGTTTTTGATATCTTTCCGAGCCCTTTTGTGGGTTTTGACTTAAAATGGCCTTTGGAAGTGGGACCCACTTTTTTTCGAGATGACCTTTGATGGAAATTTTGACTGCGTCGTTGAGTCAAGAATATCAAATTTGGTATGGTTGCATATCTCGTTTGCATGCACGGGGTTCCGAACGAGTTCGAAGCACGTCGTTGGAGTTTTTAAGTTTTGGAAATATTGCAGAAAATCTGCTATAATTGCAGAAAAACCAGCAACATTTCCCAAAACTTAAACCCTCATAACTCTCTCATCTTTTGTCCGAATTAGGTGATTCAAAGTGCGGAAGCTTCATATTTTCGGTGGTTTTGTCGTAGAGTGTTTGGAAGTTGTTGGGTGCACGTAGTTCGAGGTGATTTCGCGATTTACCTGCTGTTATACCCCTTTTTCAAGCTTTGTTTTTGGCATTCTTGTTTTGGTCATATCTCTCTCATTTTAGCTCGGTTTTGGGTGATTCGAAGTCCCACGTGTTGAGAATTGTCGAGACTTCGTCGTAGAGTGTTCAAAGTATGCTGGGCACCTTTCGATTTTCATTTATTTCGAGTTTGGACTGCTGCTGCTTTCTTTTTTTTAGATGATTAAAGTGTGGTTTCTTGCTTGTTGGTTTTTGCTATGTTTTGATCCTCGAATTGTGTTCCATTTTGGGACATAAGTTTGGGGTGTTGTTTAGGGTCTCTTGACGGAGTCAAATTCGGATAGTTCGGTGTGGGTCCCACGATTCCCATTTTGACTCCAAAATTGACCCATCTCCGTTTGTTGTGATTTTGGCGTCTAAACGACCGTACTAACGTTGTGACCCTATATTTGATAGAGTGACAGCGTTCAAAGGTCGTTCGGGAAGGAAAAGCTCCGGTAAAGTGATTTGGAGAGCGCGCGATCGGCCTTAAGGTAGGCTACGACTTCCTTTCTTTTAGATTGAGCTTAATTGTGTAAAAACATGTTTATTGGAGTGAATTGGGGGTGGGTACCAGTTTACTACCTTGCTTTGATTAGATACCTCATGTTAGGATCGATTGACCACATTTTGGGTATAGTATCATGTTAACCGGCTTAGTAGAGTTGCATGCTTATGTGCTAAATGCTATTGTATGCTTGTATGCTATGTATTGTATGCCTTGTTCATCCTTAACCGTAAGCATGATGTCCTTAGTCTAGTTTAGGCTAGCATTGCCTTAGACTTATGACCGTGTGGGCTGGATAGCCTTGACTTTCTATCGACGTCGTTCGGATGACTTAGCTCCTTGTAGACTGGAATAGCAGACTTGAGTCTGATAGTTTGAGCCTTAGATTAGGCGTTATCGCTACTTGTTGCACTTCTGTATCTTCTCCCTCTCATTCTGCAGTTCTGACGCATTCTTAAAGGTTTGGTGCATCACTCGAGGCGTGGGATTGAGATAGTATAGGCTTGGAGCCTTTTCTGTGATGTCTTAAAGTGGACGGCGTTCCACGGTGGTTGTTGTTGGATTGAATTCTATTGGAGATACCATCACCCCCGGGGTCGTTCTTTCTAGCTGGGTTGGGAACGTATCGTTGGCTGGGTAGACTCGATGATATCGGCGATCGCCCCCGGGCCTCTCTTTCTAGCTGGGCTGGGAGTGTGCTGCTGGTTGGGTGTCCCCAAGTCACTCTTTCTAGCTGGGCTGGGAGCTGACTGCATGGTTGGACGACTTGCGATATCTACCTCACTCACGGGTCCCTCTTTCTAGTTGGGCTGGAAGTGGACTGTTTCGTTGGTGCCCTCTAGGGTCGCTCTTTCTAGCTGGGCTGGGAGTGCACTGCTGGCTGGGTGGAGTCTGATGGATTATCTTAGTTACTTTGGGCTGGGATCCCGATTTTCTTCTTTCTCAGTAGACTTAGCTTTTCTGTGTACCTGTCGGGCTTATAGGGGTTCGTTCAGGTTTTATTTGAGCTTGCGCACGAGTGCACCATCTGGGCATATGGGGTCCAGTTAGGTTTAGTTTAGTTGTACTTAGTTTGTTTCTGGTATGCTCGTATGCTTTCTTTTCTTATCCGCTTTGACCTCTCTGTGTCTAGATTCTATCCTTTCTTATTATTTTTTTACCCTTTTTGCTCAGTCGGCCTATGATGCCTACTGAGTACCTGTTGTGTTGGTACTCATGCTACGCTCTGCATCTATTTCGTGATGCAGTTCCCAATACCAGTTACCAGCGGTGATTAGTTCCAGCCTTCTTTTGCAGCTGTGATTCAGAGACGAGGGCGAGCACTTGGCGTTTTGGGGTTTGTTCTGTCTCCTTGTTTTGTTTTAGCTAGTCTTGTTGCCTTTGAGACACGCTCTGTTGTGGTCCACTTTTGGGACTTGTACTCTTTATTAGATAGCTCTGTACTAATGACTTCCAGGTTCTGGGAGGGATTTCTGTATATATTTATTTTGGGTTGCTTCCGCCTTGTTATTCTTGTTTAGATTATTGGTATCGTTAGTTTCTGCCCTTTCGCTCATTGCTTAATGTTCTGGGTTACGTGTTGGCTTACCTACTGGTAGGGTATAGTAGGTGCCATCATGACTCGAGAAATCGGGTCGTGACAAATACGAACTCGCATCCCCATATCGGTGCTCAATACTACTCCCAAATTATACTTAGCTCATATATTTTGAAAACAAAACTTCTTTCTTTGGTTTGAGATAATTACTCAAAACTTATCTTAAAAACTCTCTTGGAATCGATTTTCCCTTTCTTGCTCAAATGTGAAAACATTTTAAACTCTTTGGGAATACATAGTCCGCATATACTTCTTTGAAGAAATGAACTTCAAATCTTTACTCTTTGCTTAACTTGAAATTTAAGTCTTAAAACAAAGTTAAAACGTTTGCGAAAGACTTTTGAAAACTTTAAGAACTTCTCTTGACTTGCTTCTTAACTTCTAGACTTGACTCTTAACTTTCTTTGAATTGAAGTATGGATTCAAGGTTCATGATCTCATGTTTATGGATGATTTCATGATGTTTAGATGTACCTAAGAGTGTTGGAATCAACTAGAAAACATAGGTGCATTGCTAAGGAACTAGGACGAAAATATGGGGGGAAATGGGGTGAACTGATGTCCTTGGCGCTCTGAGACGCATGGGGCGCCAGAGCCCATAATTCAGAGACCCCTGCTTGGGGCTCTGAGAGGGGCGACGCCCCAGAGGCAAAAAATCAGAGAACTTTTCTTTGGGCTATGAGAGGGGAGACGCCCAGGCCTATGCCCAGGTGCCTCCGACTTTTCTTCTTCGTTTTTCATCTCTAAACCCTTTAATTTCACTTAGTTCTTTCCCCCAAACACTTAGAATCGATTATACCCTCAATATATACTAGATTCAACTCAAAATTACACCCAAAAACATGAATCAAATCTCAAAGAAACTTCAACAACACAACCCACAAGAATTCAAACGACTATCATCAAAAACTCAAAGGATTTACATTCAAATCTAATATACTTTGCTGCATTGAATCATGTTTGGCGCGTGGGTGAACTTACCCAATGCTATGTGATCTCACATACTTCGTAGGGATCACCCCTTGACGAAATCCACACACAAATCTCCAAGAAATCGACGAATCTTGAACTTTCTTCTCCTTTCTCCCTTTTTCTCTTTTCTCCAAGCCCTAGTGTGAACTTCAACTTTTCTAAACTGACTAAAATCTGATTTTACCCCAATTAAATTCCTAAAAACGAATTAAAACAATTGGGATAGGAAAAGTCTAAAATACTCTTCCAAAATCCGGATTGGACTTTCCTTATTTGAACAACCCAACTTCCAATGGGAATATATCACTCATACAAACTCGGAATCGCGCAAACTCGGCGACATTGGAAAGATTATTCCAAGATCTTTCCTACGATATCTGTAAACACACCTAACTCTTCCTGAGCTAGGATTTATGGTCGTTTGAAGTTGACCAAAACTCAACTTAACATATTTAACAAATTTTCCAGATTTTTATATTCTTTCCAAAAATGACTATTTCCAATTCTTAACTTCTTCCTAGTTATTTCAATTTACGAGATGTTACAGGTTCGGTCCAGTGTTGAAGTTTATCGATTTGACTTATTGGTTATAAGTTTGTAGACATGCTAACTCATTAAGAAAAAACCTCAAACTGTTAAGAACCGATAACGTGATAACAAAAAAAAAAAGCAAAACCATTATCAATTAAATATTGAACCTATTAAATTTAAATCGATCATAAATCATCTCTCGTGGCACTTACTTATTTGTAGATATATGTATGCACATATATAGTCCTGCAATTTTATTTTAAACATATAATTAAAATTTTATATTTAAAAAATAATTCATCACTTTGAAATAATAATAAAGATATAATGCATCCTTATATTTTGTCCTCAATATTATCAAATTATATATATAAAAAAAAACTATTAGACTTGACCGCATCACTTACATTTTATTTGTATATAAATAGTGAAAATTGAAAAAAAACATGAAAACACAACAAAAAAGAAGGAATATTAATGGTTTTTTAAAAAGTGCGCCGTTTTTTTTTATGTGACTCATGATGTACTGTCATGAGCCTTACAACATCCAATTTAACGACATCCATCCTTCCATTCAAATGTTGCCATTTTGGTTTGATTCTCAATTTTTGTTGTCATTTTAGAAATTTTGCTTAATTTTTTTGCCCTTTAGTGTAAAAAAAAATTAGTTGTTGTAATTTAGTTTTTGTATTTGTTAAAAAAAAAATGGGAGCATCTATAATAAATTTTACAAGAAATTAGTGAAACATAAATAAATTTGACCATCAAAATAATAAATTTAAATTAGTCGTTGAAACAAAAAAGTAAAAAAAAAATATGTGTAAGGAGGATCCATTAAAAAATAATGAAAAATTAAATTAAAATTAGTTTTTTCACTTCCGATAGAGGAAAAAGGGTATAGCATATATGTGAGTCATTTGTATAACAATAGAGATATATATGAGTCACTTTCATAACGAGGGGTATATCAGCTCTAAATAACAAAATTTAGAGGTATATCAGACTGTTTTCCCATAAATCTATTTCATAAGCAAAATTGAATCACTTATATCTGAAAGAAAGAAAAAATCAGATGGATAAGAACTCAACGTATAATCACAGAAATCCCCGTTCAAATAAGGACAGATGAGGATTTTCAGAATAGCCACAACTGAACTATAGGGAGAATGGCCGGCCGGCGGCGGGATTGTATTGGAAGGACTATTTTGGGTCGCCAAGAAATAAGTTTGAGTTATAATTGGAATTTTATGGAAGTTGGGTAAGTTTTTTAATTTTGGGTCAAAAATTAAATAAAAAATCGGGTAAATCATAGTTCGGAATATATTTGTCTTTTTTCCTTTTTAAATATAGTGGCTAATATTTAACAATAGTTGTTAAAAAGTGGATATTCACTTCGTTCACCCAAATATATGATGACGGCTTTTTAGTGAGAAAGTGAAACCCTTAAAGAGGATATACGACGGTACCAAGAAATCAAAACGAAGCAAGCAATATGGCAAAAAGAGTTTGTGTTGATGGAGAAGACAGAATATCAGAATTGCCTGTGCATATCATTCATCACATCTTATGCCGCACTGACCTCGACGTCGAAGAGGCAGCGATAAGTTGTATGTTGTCCAAGAGATGGTACTATTGCTGGACTTCAAGACCTAATTTGATATTCAATCAATTTCAAGGCTACAAATATAGGCCGGGATAATACATATATTTGACCTTAAACTTGGCTTCAAATTTTAACTTTGACCTCCAACTTTCATAGTGCACAAACAAGCACTTTAACTATCCAACCTTTTAATAAATAAACACGCGATTTTTGGAGCCAAGAGCGTGAAATGCAATCGCTGCCACGTGTATTAGTGAGCCACTCAATGGCTGCCAACTAATTAAACACTTTACACGTCAATTTTAGAACTAAAAAATNTCAAAGTTAAAATTTGAAGCCAAGTTTAAGGTCCAATATATGTATTATGCCAATATAGGCCCCTTGAAAACTATGTCAAGTTGGCTGATCAATCTCTGCGATCCCATGTCGAAAAAAACTTACATCTTGAACAATTCATCCTTACATATAATGGTCAAGAAGTGGATCCTCACGTGGATACTTGGATTGAATTGGCGGTTAAACTCAACGTCACAGAGCTGGGAATTCACCGTTTCGGTTTAACATCATATAACTTACCTGATGTTATTTATGATGCTAAAAAGCTGACAACATTGCAGTTAAGCAGGTGCAATTTTGAATTTGACAAAGGATTTTCTTGTCTTGAGTCTCTTTCTTTGAATCATGTCCATATTTCAGATGCCCAATTACAAAGAGTTATCGACAGATGCCCATCTATCAGGACTCTAAGGTTACAGTGTTGTCAGGGTATAAGCAAATGTCATATTTTTGGCCTAGTACATCTCAAGTATTTCGATGCTAGTTACTGCAAACTCCATAGTGTCATAGTCCAAGCTCCATATCTTCAATGCTTTAGATATACAGAACCTACTGAACAGGGCAATCCTCATCCTTGCGAAATTGCTATTTTGGATGGTTACAATACTTTACAAACACTCAAGCTCACTGGTGCCACCATCACAGACCAACAGTTTCGGGATGTATCCTATAAGTTCCCAAACATTTCAGAATTGGATCTAGCAAGATGCTTTAAGCTGAAAAATATAGAGATCCAGAGTGAAAAACTCAAGAAATTCACCTTATTAGAAGAGTTGAACAGTCTGGAAAAAATCACGATTCAAGCTCCAAATTTATTGAAATTTGATTTTCATGGTAGTAAAATGCCCTTCACATATATGGATACTTCTTCCCTAGAAAGTGCCCGGCTCAATTTCTTCTTTCCCGGCACAAACTTTGGATCAGTGGACAGGAGTTGGTACACGAGCCTTCATCACTTTGTGCAAAAGTTCAACTATTCTAAAGATTTCATATTAATAATATTTTGCCACCAGGTAAATCAAAGTAGTTTGCATTATTTTTGTGCCTATATCATTGATTTATGCATTACTTGTTGAATTTGGTTTAAACTATGCCATTGACAAAATTCTTGCAGACCAGAAGCATCCTTATTTATGAAAATCTAAGAGAAATTGTTATTCCACCAAGTCATAAAGTCGAGATATTCATTGCATCCATGCTGCGTGTTGAATGGATCATTGAAATAATAATGTTCGACTGTCCCTATATCATATCCATACTTCCATGTACAGATAGCAAAGCACTACAGGTAATTTCTTGCTTGTCTCTTGTGCTTGTATAAACTAAGACATTAATTTGAGCTTACAATCAGAAAATTTGTTGTTAAATGTTGATTGCTCGTCTCATAAGCATTATTGTATAATATATCTTATGTTTTTTGCTTAAATGCAGGCGATGTCTACACTAAAAGGGTGTATACAAAAGCAAAATTGTGGCAAAGAATGTCCATCCGATACCATCTGGCATCGTAACTTAAAAGAAGTCATCAGTTGTACTGGGACATCTGAGGAGGGAATGGCTGCCTCCATGTGGTATCTCTGGTTGAAATCCACGTCTTTATTTGATCAAGTGAATAATTTCATGTTAAAATGGAAAGATGAAGCCTAGACCGAAGAGTTTGGGGGAATTCAGCAAATAGAGTTAATTAGTGTGTTGAGAAGAAGTATGATTTATTACATATCTGTAGTTTAGTTGCAGTTGTTAAATATCGTCACCCCAGCTTCAGCAATAATTGTTCTTTCCTAATAAAATAGAACAGAATTTTAACTCTTGCTATTGGTAATGACAAACCATCAGTGTTTAATCTCCTGCAAATTTCAACCGGCAGGATGAAATAGAACAGAATTCCTACATCTTGACAATGGAAAGTAACACTCTGTTCTGAACTGTGTCACCTAACTCATGCTAATAAATTCCCGAGACGCAGCAACTGCTAGAGTCCATGCTAGTTAGCATCTCAAAAGAAAATATAATTAAGTAGAAACTTTGGTGCTTTACTGTTAGTTTGATGTATACGAGCACAAATGAAATACAGCTCCTTGGTTTCTCTTTATCTCTACATTCCATCCTGTCTTTTGTTGTTCTATTACAAAGTGATGTTATAGGGATGCTCATTTCACTGTATCAAACAAACTAGTATTAACTACTCGACTTATGGAACCTGGTTCTTTAAGAATGACTGAAACAGTAAAATAGATTACACGAGATTTACCGTGGAAAACCTCTTTGCTCAAGGGATTAAAAACCACGACCTACTGTGTGTGAGATCTCCATCAGCCTTCATTAACTTCAAGAAGTGGTTTCAAATTACAACTCTATAATCCAAGGACTAACTCTAGTACCTTCCGTTGACTCTAACTGTTCTAACAATTTTCCTAGAAGAGAGACCCTCTTCTTGTTACAAAACTCTGCACGAAGACAGACCAGGTCCCTTGACATAATCAGTTTACAGGAGAGTTGAAGTTAGATGCTGAAAGTAAAATGAAACAGTATGTTTACGTGGAAATCTCCTTGCTCAAGGGAGGAAAAACCATCTCACTGGATTTTACCAACAACTTCACTAACAACAAGCCAAGTTTCAGATTACAAACTCTTGCAACCTAGGAATTAAACTTTTAATACCTCCCTCTTGTAACACCTCTATTACAAGAAAACCAAAACTATATTGCCCACTACACGAACTAATTCTAGCTGATATAGACTACAACAATACACCACATCTAACTCTAGC